>NW_009259030.1:1151221-1159329 GCF_000687185.1 Egretta garzetta | reverse complement strand
TTTCTCTTTTTTATTGTCTTGAAGGTTCTCTTTAATGTACGGTGAAACACATAAAATGTCTAGATGGACTGAAATCTTTCAGAGTGACCTCTTAGAGGGCTCCAGGTGAGTCAGAAATGAAATGTCCTTGTTTGTCAGCAGTAGATTTGTCATATTTTTTGAAGTTGCAGCTACAGTTAAATACATGAAAACATGTGTGACCTGCCTCTGTTATTTCTTAGCAAGTAAAGATGCTTGGCAAAGTGCACCTCTTCATTTTAGAAAAAAGAAAAAAAGAAAAGAAGTGCTTTAGTTCTGTATGCAGAGCCCTGAAATACTTGTATTTCGTGTAGGTGCAAGTCATATAGACGTGTGTAGGTGCTGATTTTGATTCAGATTATTTAGTAGGGTGGTATTGTTTCTGGCAACAAATATTTAATCTTTCAAAACAAGACATTAAAGGATTTTGTTCTGGGAAACTGGGAAATCAAATGCCTTCTACAGTCTTTTCTTCCCCTGAATGCTAGAAAGGGAATTCCTGCTAATTATAGATTTGTGCACACAAACCACTTCTGAATCAAGCACTTCTTTATGGAGAGAGGTCATCAGCAGAGACTGATAGAAGGTTTGCAGCAAAGCCTTGGATCTTGTGAAGGGGAAGAACCGCAGCCTGAGCAGCTGATGCCTGGGTTATTGGAAGATTGGGTGGATCTCAGCAATTCTGCTGTGGTTTTACAGAAAACTGCATTGTCTGGAAGGGAGAATGATTCCGTTCACCAGCAGGTATAGATTATAAGGCAAATTTCCTCTTTATTTGAAGTTACTTGTCAAGACATATTGACCAAAGATATTTGTCTTTGTTGGTATTATAAATGATTCAGTCTTATATGTTGCCCAAGAGAAACCCCGTATGTTACAAGGCAGATGTGTTTCATTCCTTTCTTCTTTCCAGAGGAGCTCCCTTTATTGCCATTTCACCTTTCTGCTAATAGGAAACTTTTCTGCAGAACAGTTTGCCGTGTCAGACCTCTTTTATTTGAGCTGAGAATGAGGAGCTTTTACATATCCAGGGCTGAAATAACAACTCTCGGTATGGGGAGAGGCCAGTAAGAGACCCCAGTGCCACTGTTGTGCTTGCGGTGTCGGGAGCCCTGCGAGGCAGCGGGACCGGGGCATTCCGTGCTTCATCACCACGGGGGCAGCACCGTGGTCATGTTTCCCATCCTCTCAGGTACCAGCCAGGGCAACTCACTGTAACTCATAAGAAATTTGCACTTGCCAAAATGGAAAGCATTAAAATACTCCTGTACAGGAGCAGTGTGCACAAGGGAAGGGCTTTACACTTTGGGGGGAGGAGGTCAGAGCCTGGAAACGCAGTTAATTCCATTTTCCCTGGAGAGTATGCTAAATAAACATGGAGCAGCCAGTCATTTGATGGATGACTCTGTTCCCCTCTTACAGGAGTGTAAAACCATGGCGTCACTTCTGGGTTGTACAGGTATAAATGAGAGAAGAACAGGCTGGCACCGTACAGCTCCAGAAGGCAGGCTGCGAAGGAAGGGATTTTAAACATTGAAATATAGACAGTATCTGGGCAATGGGAAGAAGAGTGTGTCCTGGTTTGGGAATTTTTTTTTTATTTTGGGGTTTTTTTTCCCCCCCACCCCCCCCAGGGAACAGAAGAGACTGTTGCTGTGGGTTGGTGGTAGTCTAGAGGGTGACATGTTAAATGGATTTCACTCACCTATGAAGTTTGTTGGTTTAAAACAAATACATGGATATTGTGAGAATTTATGTGGTACAAAACACAAACAAGGACCCAAGAGAGCTCTGTGGACAGAAATAGCTGGCAACAAATACAAATCTGTGCTCCAAAGTCTTACCAAAGCAGGCTCCCAGCTTTAGAAACATGTCACGGGAGCCTGAAATGGTAGGCAATTATACATGAAGGCAAGAAAATGAGAGTAAGCTAATCTGTTGCATTAATTTCTTTCTTTCCTTTTCCTCATTTCATGTTTTCCTGTTCCTTTCAGTAAGAAATGTGAAGTTAAATGGCTAAATTCACTGCTCAGTCACAATTATCACTGATGTTCATATTGGATGAGCTGGCTGAAATGCTTATGGAAAACAAGTGTAGAGAGATGATGAGATTCATGGTCAGGAAATGACCACCATTCATCCAAAATGTTTTCAGAAACACCATTGGGAAGGGAATACACTGGTGGAATCTTAGGGTCTTTTTTTTTGTTGTTTTAAAGGTCTCTGATGAGCCACGTGTGCAATGCATTTCACCCTGGGAAATCCCACTGAAATCTAGCACTTGGATTTCATTTCTTGTGCTGCTATATTTAGAGCAGAAAGCAGATCTCCCAGTGTGACTCCTTCTGGCTTATAGAAGCCCTGTGAATTGTCTTAGTAATATACACTAATCGGTTACCAAAGCTGCCAGCCCCCCATGAAAATCCTTTAAAATGAAAAAAAGTGGAAGCAGAGCAGTCGTCTGTACTTTCAGGCTGTAGTCACCTGGTAGTAGCCGGTTGTTGTCTCTGTGCTGTGGGGGTGAGGGACAGGTGCCCTTGATGGATGTGGTGTGGTCTTCGTTGCTGTGGCTTGTTGCTTGATCACTGTTTTTCTGCACCTGCTTCTTTATGTTATGGATAAGGAGTCTGATCAGAGATGTCTCTATTGCGTTTTAATGAGTAAATTAGAGTTTTTAAAAATTTACAGTCGATGGTAGTCTCAGAGCATGCATGTTCCTTCCTCGCTGTCCATCCACGTTCACTAGTAAAAGTAATGGGAGGTCTGATAGATTTTTTTATTAATAATTTTCCATCTTTCTTGACCTTAGTTCCTTTAAAAATCATTCACAGCCACGCCAAGTCAGGCAGCGAACATCATCTTATTACACTCAAAGGAATCTTCCTTTTCAATACCGTATTTTTTCCTGTGCTGACGCCTGCCAGCCCAGCTGTACCCAGATTTCTGCAGTTAAAGCACCAGGATGGACCGTGCCTTCTGTTAAAGAAATGTTGTAGCATGGATGTTTAAATTATGGGGAAGGGAAGAGAGGTAATACACATCACTGTTTGCAGTGTAATGTAAGAATATGGCATTTTTATATTCAGGTATTTTGAGATTTCAGGTATTTCATTCTCTTTCCATGCTTGTCTGTATAGGAAAAAAAATCTTTAAAACTTAAGAGCAATGAACTCACTATGGCTCAGTAGAAATGACATTCAAAATCTACTAAATTAAGGAGAGAACATGTCCATCCTAGCAGCTTTTTGTTATCATTCACAGTTCTTTGATAGGGATGTAATTTTCTGTAATCACTCAGAAAGATGGCTGGATATTTTTTCTATTACATTCTGAAGGACTTAAACCTTTTCTGGCTTACCTTAGCTATTTTTCATGTTTATATACAACAGTATAATGCATCAGCATTTTTATATGTTTCCCATATAAAAATGAGCCATGCTTATAAAGGCTGTCAGACTTTCTATTCCACAGAATAACTGGAACATCACTGTAAGTTGACACCAGCCTAAAAATCACATATAGATGCTGAAATGTCTTATTTTATGGCCCCGCTGCTATTTAATAGCTAAGCTGTGCCCTTTTCTTAATTTACTGTCGCTATCCAGAAGTACCTTAGTGCTGGGGGATGCTGCTGCAGGGTCCCAGGGTAGCTCTGCTGCTTTCGTGGGTGCCCTGAAGTCAGTGAAGCTGCATGTTGGCTAAGGAGCTGGCCAAGCTGTGATAATTACCTGGTGAGTTAGAAATGGTAAGGAGACCAGTCTGCAGTGCTTTAACCTTCTTTCAGCAGGTTTCTTCTACCAGGGATTGGAATATAAAATTATTACTTTTTGCTCTCTCTGTATTTAGCCTCAGGAGGTTTCTGATAGGTTTTGGCTATTAAAGACAGCAGTAAATGCCTAGCTGGAAGCTATCTGGCATTCATAACCTTAAGCTATTTAGGAAATCAGAAAAGCTGAATGGATTTTTTTTTTTCCCCCTTTTTTTTTTTAAAAAAAAAAAAAAAAAAAAAAAAAAAAAAAAAAGACCCCCAAGAGAAGAGGGCGCTTTTTTTCTTGTTTTATTCTCCATCTGAGCTGAGGAAGGATAGCATGTAATTTAATATAATGAAGGTTATTGCAGAGGTAATTGTTGCAGGGGTGATATTAGAGTAGCACTTTGCAGCTGATGAGCACTTCACTTCCTGTTTCAAAGCTAAAAAAACCTAAAAAAAAAAAAAAAAAAAGAAAAGAAAGAGAAGAGCTCCAAGAGCAGAAGGCGCTGCCTGCCTTTCAGGTGAATTCCACTCAGGATGATAAATGATCTCTGAACTGAACCAAAATGTTCCTAATGGCCCTAGTCAAAAGGCCTATTACAGGATGTCTAACTCACTTAAATTCCTTTCTGCTTTAAATCGTTAATGATTAAGTATTTTAGGGCTAAAGTGATATGCGCTTAAAGTGCACTTTGCTTTAAGGTTAGCCAAACTTAGAAGTGAACAGCTGAACTGAGGTATACAGACTTGCTCGAGTGACCTTCTGGCAGCGGAATCATGCTATTGCTTGTACAGGTGAGCAGTTTTGTGGGGATATTTGCAGGATGCCAGGGAGGTTTATGGAAAAGGAAGCGGAGGAACATTTTTGGAGCAGGGAGAAAGAGCAGCTTTGCCTTGCCCTTGTGGTTTTTAAATCACACGCTGGTATTGCAGAGAGGAAGTTTATTTGTCTTTCGTTATGACAATTGGAGAAGTAAACCATATGGTGACATAAAGGATGTTTTCCCAAAGGAACGGCTGGTAAGTTGTAAGTCACCAGGCCTGTACTGGCTTATGCAGTTACTTGCTTTTAAGCATGGTTTTCAGCAATGAAGGTGCTAAATCTATCTAGTAATCGCAAAGATTTGGACTCCTGTCCAGTTCTGTGCTGCTGCCTGCCCTGCTGCTGACCCATGAGCTTCTCTGCACGGGTGTGGGAATTCGTAATAGATACCTGTTCTGCATTGTCAGCTTTAGGAACTTCTCAATTTCTTAGATTTTTTTAATCACAGAATCATTTAGGTTGGAAAAGACCTTTAAGATCATTGAGTCCAATCATAAACCTAATGCCTCCTGACAATGAATCACAGAAAATTCCAAGTCACTTCACATAGCATTGGCACTCAGAGAACATGGGTGCCCACAGCAGCCACGCTCACGAGGATATTAATGCCTGCAGTTCTGGTTTTGCTTTCATTAGGCTCAAGGGATGAATTTGTTGGACTTGGGGTTAGCCTTCTAATCCTTTTCCATGAGCGTCATCAGAATGCCGATTCAGCGAGTACACACACTGTCTTCTGCTCAAGCAAAATCATGTGTGACCTTAAGATCCAGTATCTGTGATCAGACTCGCACATGTCTTCCTTCAGTCGGGGCATTGACTGGGGGCAGGAGCAGCACGCACACCAGCAGACACCGAGCAGAAATAGCAGGATTGGCCCCATAATAAAATGTGTGTGTGTGCCTGAGGTATGCACACAGAAGTGGGTAAGCTTGCAGTGGAAAGCTGAAAGAGCACATTTTCCAAAACACCTAAATTGCTCCTTGTGGTGTACAGGCAGAATCCAGGCACCCAGGACCATAACACTGCCACCTTCCGTCATTTTTATTGCAGAATAAAGGGTGTATTCTTTATAAATTTCAAAATACCCATTTTCCTTTGGTTTTTTCCCTCTTGATGGTGCAGCTCCCCACTGGGGATTTTAAGCAAACATTGTTCCCGGCTTGTTTGAGATGCTGTTAGTGTGAATTCCTGGCCCAGTGCTCTGCAAACGTCTGGCTCTCTCAGAATATTTCTGTTCCCCACTGTGTCGCTTCCCCTTTGATATCTGATGAGTCAGCAGGTCTTTAATTGCTGTTCCTCTTCACTGGGAGTGCTCTCATTCAATATGTTAAATATTTGATTGCCCTAGCTTTCCAGATAGAGCAGGGCACACATTCGGATGAACAAAATCCCAGTGCAAATCCTGTTGCTCCTCCAGACGGGAAGCTCGGGAGCCCAGCCTGAGGCCGTGTCTGGGAAGTGTCGCCTGGAGCCCATGGGGGCTGTGGGGAGCCGTGCGGGCCAGGTGGCTCTGGCTGCTGGGAGGCAATTTTGGAAGGCAGCAGCCGTGCTCGGGAAGACTTGCCACGGAAAGTTCTGCAAGTTGCCTGGGAGGCCCCTGCGTGGCCAGGAGGCAAGCAAGTGTGGTGGCCCACTGTGCTCTCAGCTGCTCCTGGGACTCCTTTTTGCTCTTTTCTAAAGCAGCAGTGTAGGCATTCCCACTGGGATACTCCTGTGCTTGGTGAATTGTGGAGTGTGCCTTCAGGGACCTGGTAAGATGGGATATTATAGCCAATAAAATTATCTTCTTGAAAATTTCCTGATTATTATGCATGCATTTCATACTCAGTGAGCTGAAATAAGGACACTTCCAAGTATTTAAAATGCATGTGTTGTGTAGGGACAAACTTGTGTGTCTTGCAGAAGAAAGCCATGCTTCCATGTAAGGCTGTTACTGGCGCTGCCACTGGGCAGAGTTGGGTCTTCAGCCTTGCGAGTGGCTCCCTGAGAGGAGAAATCCAGTTCAGCATTCACAAACATGCAGTACCTGCCCACAGAAAGCTGGGACTTGCTGGCTGGATTTGGGGAGGTATCTTTCCGCAGGCTCTCACATCACAGCAAAACATGAGCATCCCAGGGATCGTTAGCAACGTAGGTTTGAGGCAGTAGCTGCAATGCAGTCTGTGGAGGAGAATATCCCAAAAGTACCTCTCTGCAGCTGCCTCTGAGCTTCATATTCCTCTGAAATCTCACTGCCTCTGCATTTCTAGCGGAGCATGGAGTCACATTAGGAGTGGTACATAGGGGGACACAGAGGGCAGTGTGTGCTTAGTGTGCACATTCAGTCACTTTGCTTGTGGGTGGCACTGAGACGAAGAGCGAGCTTGGTCAGAATAATGGGGGAAGGAAGAGCCCTACAACCTCACTTTGTTAATCTTATTAGCCTGGTCCTAATGTAAGGGAAGCTGCTGCAATGCACGCGCTCAAGCAATGGCATGACAAAATCGCAGAAGTTTCCCTCCCACTGAGTCAAAGAGAAGCAATCTCACTCCCACCGAAAGGACGAAATAAATGTAGCTGCTATTAGAAAGGAGCAGTGAACACCAGAACTATGATTTTGTAGAACAGATCTCTTAAACGGACCTTTAGATTAAGAAAAATAGGTGCAGAATAAAATTCTGTCCTGAAGCGAACTTGGCAGTACTGCGGCAGTGAGACGGAGGAACCCTATGAATAGATAAGTGGTGTTTTCCCACATTATTCAAAGTGCCCACTTGCCGAACAAGTGGAGCAGAAAGCTCTCAGTGAATGAGGAATGGGGAGAGAACCGTCCATCCGCGTGGAGCCTTGACTTCCGCCAGGCCATTAATACCGGGGATGTTTATGACCTTCCAGTCAAGCAAGGCAGAATAACTCATCAGAAGTCAGGTTCATTGGTTCCTGCCAATGTTTCCAAGATTAAATGCACACTTGCAGACCAGATCCGATGCCAATTTTATGGTGAACCCTTTCTGTCATTAAAATTGTCAGTGTTTGGGCTGCTGCAGGTTTTGAGCTCCCTAGCATAAGTTATGGTGCTATATGCAAAGAGAGAGCTGGCAAGAAATGCAGGAGAGTTTGAAAGTCTTCCTTTGCTCTGAACAGCACAGAAAGTTCATGCTACAATGCCTTGTGAAAGCCATCCTCCATTTCAGTATCTGGATTCAGCAGATGCGCTCGATGTGGGACGGTTGCCCTTGTGTCCCTTTGGCCCCATAGAGCTCTCCAGGAGCTCAGAGCCAGTGAACTAGACTGGACTACGTTATGTGATCAGGGAGGAAGACACTATGTGGCCTTCAGGGACAAGACTGGCCATTTTTGTTGTGGGACTGCAAGGCTCTATTTTTTTGAAGTATGATACTCATAGATTTGGCCAGTATCTTCAGGAATGGAAACCAGTTGATGGCCAGTCCTGTCCATAGTAACTGAGCATACACAGGGAAGCTTAGTGACTGCCAGCTTTAAGCACAGGCCAACTCTACAGGCATTTACAGCAGT
>NW_009259030.1:1146363-1151172 GCF_000687185.1 Egretta garzetta | reverse complement strand
CAAACATCTCGAGTCTCAAGAGTGGATTTGTAATGGAGGTGGGCTTCCAGTCACCTACTCAGTGCCCATGTCGGGGAAGATTTCCATAGAGCCAGTTTATCTGTCTCCTGTTGATAAAAATAATTGGAATTATTGGACCTTCAAAGCTGTGGAGAAAGTAATGGATGACCAGCTGCACCTCAAATGAAAAAGTAATCTGTGGAATAATTACTGCCAGTCAACCCAAGCCCAGCTGTGAAATGTTAATGGGTTGCTTGATCAGTCTATACAGAGCTTTCAGTCATCCTCCTCGAGAGAAGCACAAACCCAGCAAAGGGCTTGGGATTTGTAGTCAGCCAAATGATTGACAGGGGCAGAATAAGATGTTCTAATGTAGTATTTGCTATAAGCAAGTAACAGTTATTGGGTCTTAAGGGAAAACTTTTTCTTAATATTTATAAGTTTGGAGGCGATCTGTCTTGCACCTCTCCGAGCACCCACCACGTCGCAGTGGACAAGCAGCGGCAGCCCTGTGCTCTGCAGATCTGTGCACAGCACTGCTGTAAAACTCTGCAGCATGTGACGGTCTCGGAGAAAAAAAAAAAAAAAAAAAAAATTAAAAAGAGGGGTAAAGAGTGACAAGAAGTCAGCTCCCACCCTGCTCCAGCAAAGGACTGCACTTCAGGAGTGTGAACAGTCCCGTTTGCTTCAGAGAGACTTTGCATAAGCTTAAACACTTTGCGAGATTGAAGTCTACAGAGTAGGAGCTCATAAATAAAAAGAGAAAGCTCTGCACCAGATTTCTTTTCCTGAGCCCTTGAACTTAAGGGAAGTTCAGCTTCAAAATGGGGAACCAACTAGGGAATGAACACTGGCAGCTTTGATTAGAAATGCCGCAGTTTTGATTGTGCCATGAGATATGGGCCTCATGCTGCATTCATTAATGGGAATGATCGTTTCTTTGGTGTCTCATCTCTGTCTACCTTCTGGTCCTGGCAGAGCTCTGCGTCTCAGTCTCCATCCTCCCACACTGCGTGGATGTGGGAACAGGACAGTGCCAAACCTTGGAGAAAAGTCTGGTTTGTCTCTGAAGGGGATTTCAAGTTTGTGATTGGGGTCTGCCTTCACTGTATGTTGCAGAAAAGGACGCAAATTTGAGCAAGAAACAGGATCTGCAGGAAATCTAGTGGGTGTGAGGGAAACCTCCTCTTGATTTTGTATGAAGGTCAAGTAGCAAATGGAGGAAGTAGGCCAAAACCATGACGTGTCCTCCTTTGTTTCCATCTACCCTACAGAGTCAGGGAGAAAACATCCCCTACATAACATGAAGGATGGTGACTGTTGGCCTTTGTGGGCACAGATGGTTCTTTCTTTGGACAGTGCCAGAAGAGGATGGACGCCCATAATAAATGAACACTGAGCAGAGAGAGACAAAAAGACAAAAATCCTGCCGGTGTTCCCAAGATGGGTGGGGGAACTATTTTGATATCTAATTGCAAGGAGGAGGGGAGTTCCTTACCATCTTCTGAATAGCCAAGAGAGAGAGTTAGTTAGGATCCTTCAGAAAATAATTCAGGGCACCTAAGTTATGCTTCTGCACTGAATGGCACTTGGAGGAATGTCTCCAGCCACCTAATTTAAGCACATAAGTTAGATCCTAAATTTAGTTAGCGTGACTATTCCCAGTGCATCAACTTCAGAAACTTCTTTTTAAGACTAGGAAATTCTAAGCTCACTGACTCTCTTCGCTGCAGGAGTTGAAGGACTTGGATCTCTGTAGTCACCCTGTACAGCTTTGAATGTGGAAGATTTTTCACTCCCTGAGAAGCAAGCGGCCCAGCCATCACACAGGTCAGCGACTGGGGTTCCCCTTCTCCCAGCAGCTCCACAGCCAACCTTCCGTGTAACCTCACATCATTGCTCTGGCCCTTTTTTCTCCTCCCTAATCCCTTGCAGAATGCCACCATGAGATTTTTTAGAAGGGCTGGCTTTTGTATAATAACACGCGTTATTGTTACGAGGTTTGTAACTCTTATGTTTATATATATCGTAGCAAACCTAGGCTCAGATTTCAGTATTAACCGGTAGTCTCCAGCCTTACTAGTCCATTAGGTTGAATATGGAGCAGGTAGTACAATACAGACAATTTTGCTGTTCCGGGCAATGTGGGCTAGACAAGCAGAGTCTTCCAGTGTCTGCAGGCAATGTCAGAAAGCCTGCTGAGCCACATGTTTGAGATGACTGCTCTAGGTATTATTGCATTATAAATAGCAGCTAATAATAGTAGCATAACAGCAAGGTTCTCAGCTGATGTAAATTGGAAACTGTAATTCTGTAGAAGTTAACGGAGCTCAACTGATATACACTAGTTGGCTGTCTGGCCCCTAGCAAATGATTCTAAATCTGATACAATTAAATGAGATTCAAAGCTCCCTCATATAAGAGAATATTAAACCCTATCTTTGCTGTCAGACTTTTGCACGGCTGTCAGGCTTTGTAGCTGGGGCTTTAAGATCCTGTTTCAAGTTCTTGATTTTATTATTTGATATTTTTTTACTTCTTTCTCTTTTATTTTGTTTAGTTAGTTAAATCTTTACTTCCCCAAAAGAAGAATTAGAAAAATCACCCATTTTGATGGATCATTAGGTGCCATTTGTTAGTATTCACAAGTTGTTGGCAGAGATCTGAAAGCTATTGAGATTTGTGCCCTTTAATTTCAGTTCAAAATGCAAATAGTCATTGAAAACATCTGTTCAGCATCCGTGTTGGAGAGGTCTGCAGCCTCAGTGTTTTTCCCTTGTTCTCAGTAAAGTACTGTATTTTATTTAATATGACTGCCTCCAGCCTATGAGTTACAAAAAGTGCAGGTCTTCAAACCTGGTGAAGGTGAAAACTGAGCGTTGAATTAGTTTATAAGCTCCCCTTGTTGTTGCCCAGTCTGGATGTATTACAGGCTGTGGGCTGATATGTAGCTTGGATCAACAAGGTGACTGGTCCTAGGGAGGGTTACGCAGTGGTCAGAAGTGCCGAGCTGGTTGAGGAGAGGTTCATCTGTTGAAGATTTCTTTCTCCTCTCAGGTCTACTGGCATAAATACACAAATCGTTGTTCCTTCTCTTGGTTCTGTCGCAAAGATCCAAACTGTCTTAAGGACTTCTAATAGCAGGTTTCAGAAATCCAGACTGGTTTGACAGAAGTGGGTCGAGGGCTGGTTGGGTGTGCTGTGCCCTGCGTGGGGGTGGACCGAGGAGCGGCTGAGTGTGGGTGTAAGGTGGCAACTTCGCAATTGCTCGGCTTTGTGTAGAACAGCACATCTGACCACAGAGTCTGCTTAGAGGAATATATTTAGATTTGCTGGTTTTGAAACAGAAACCTTATCTAGCAATTGCCCTGTGAGTCACTGTTGCGCTCTTACCTGTATGCCCGAATCGGAGCAAAATCACTTGAAATGAAAAAGCTTCAGTGCAAAACTTCCCTGAGAATTAGGACAACTGGGAACAGCCACAGGCAGGATCTCTGAACAAGTCACAGGACTGAGACTACTCAGATGGGTGGGAAGTGCCTCTCACTTGAGGCCATGCTGCTGTGAATAGTTTTGGGCAGCTTCCACATATGTTGATGTGAGATAAAACACGAGAAGCTTGTTTGAGAACAACTGTAAAGCTCAAACCATAGATTTGTTTTCTTTAATACATGGCTGCGAGCTAAAGTCTCCACTAAAGCAGAAGGTAAATGAAATCGTCAAGAAATTCTCTGCTGAATTTGATTAAAAGTGTCACATGTGTTTAAAAATTCATGGCGTAGACCCTCTGTTGTTCATGGACACATGCAGGGTATGATCATGCAGCCTATGTTTGTTGTAGGAAACCAGCATTAAAAGTTGCATTCATCATTGTTTGAGTTAGAAGGTCTCGGTGCAATTCTTTTTACCCAAAACCTTCCTCCCTGAACTCATTTCTCCATCAGTCCATTGTACAAACTGCTTCCCATTGTGTCATTTCTATTTGATTCATTCATAAAGCTGAAATGTCAGGGTAGACTTGAAAGAGTAAAAAAAAAAAAGCATAGTCTGATTCACATATACTTTTCCTAATTCTGGTAGTGAGCTCAGAAAATCTACACTCTTTGAAAATGCGGAACGTTGGATTTCCTGAGGCATAAAGGCATCCATAGTGTATCTTGCCGTAAATGAGAAATGGCACCCCTGTGCCGGCGTGGCTCCTTCACCAGATGGAGCAGACTCCGCGCTCTTGGGTGCAGCAGCGGTTGCAGGAAGGGCCGTGTTTCACTTCAGACCCTCCTAATGTTGTCGTTTGGTGGTGAGCAAAGTTCAGAATTGCTGCAAGTAAACTTAGAGGAAACAGCAATAAAAATATGTGTCTGTAAAAGAAAATGTCATGTGCAAGTCTAATGGAAAAGGAACCCTGCACAGGTCCGTAGAAATTAGGCGTTGCTGGTTTTTGTAAGACTAAGCAAAAACGCAGCAGCACTTTGGGCTAAGATCGTTGAATTACTTTGTGTGAATAAGGGTAACAAGATTTGGACAACACTAGGAGGGAGACAGGGAAATTAATTTTCTTGATATGCTGCCTGTAACTTTCAAACAATTCTGGGAGACTCCTGATAAGGGCCGATGAGACTTGTTCTGGGAACAAAATGGTGTTAACCAATCTGCGAGTGAACTCCGGCTCGGCGCTCCACTTGTCATTATTCAATCTGTCCTGACGAATAACAGAGATAAAAGGATACTCTAGTCCCATGATGCAGAGGACTGATGCACACAGTGAATCACAATCAAGCCAGGGACTCGTTTTTTCCTTTTTTTTTTTTT
>NW_009259030.1:1073939-1146231 GCF_000687185.1 Egretta garzetta | reverse complement strand
TTTTTCTTTTTTTTTTTTTTTTTTTTTAGTTTTCAGGTAAGAGAAGCAGTTACCAGCTTTTAAATGGCATCATAAATTATTTGTTCTCTTTTGGCAAAAATGCTTAGTTGCATCTCATAAAGGAAATCATCTGGGCTTTTGAGAAATTATTTAAGACTCGTTTTAGCGTGCGTTGTTATTTTTTGTTTAGCCAAGCTGTGGGCCAAGTGTAATTTACTTGATATTAATTAGTCCAGAGCTTTGAAACGGGCATACAGAGCCAAACTGCTTTTGTGCTGTATTACCCAGTTTTTAAAAATGAATCTACAAATCCCCAAATCTCTCTCTCATCCTGTACTTATCAGTGCAAGTTCAAAGTTTTGCTTTGTAAGTCTTTGGTTCCTTATTGCTAAATATACTAAATATATCCCTATGTTAGACATTGCCTCTACTTCTTGCATACATTTTAAGAAATGGGTTTTTTTAGATTTGTGTATAATAAAGGTATTTATTACAAAAAATGCTTTTAGAACTTGTAATGCATCTCCAAAGACAGGAAAACACATTTTCTCTTATTCCAACTGCAGTACAAGGGCTCCTCTACCATCTTCCTGAAGGAAAGGAGTAAGAAGAGAAGTCAAAGCACAGCCCCTGGAAATCTGAGTAAATTTTCTTAAATATATTTCTCAGTTAAGTTTTCATGGAGCATCAGTTAACTGTGCAGTCTCCATGAACAGGCAGCATTTGGCATCCCTCTGTGCGGGTGGTGTTCACCAAGCTGGCTTTGGTCATCAGCTCTTGCTGCTTCCTTCCCTCCAGCCATTGCTTCAACCCTGTCATGCAGCCCTCAGCTCTTCTGAGCTGACCCTAGAGAAATAAGATACTCCATTAAGGCATGCATTTAGGAAGACATTGCCTTCTTTTTCCTGTGATAGAGAAATTGTATATTAATTCATCTAGACCGAAAACATAAATATTTGATTTTCTTGGAGTCACCATATTAACAAGGAGTATGCAGAGTTCACTTTTGTTTCGTTAGTTAAAATAAGCTAACGCAATTTCAGTTCATAAACACAGGTTTTGATTCTATTGGCACAGCTTTAAAAATATATTTAAAATCTTGTTACTTGAGGTCTGTAAACAAAATACATTTCTTTTATCTAATTTATGTTGTCAAGAGCAAAGTAATTTACATAAGAGGTTTGATAGACTATCAGGAACAGCTGTACTTTCAGAGAGAAAAGCCTATTAGATCTTAATCCATCTGATAAGCATATTACTTCCACCAAAGCCAAACTGCTTTCATATTCTGTATAAATAATTCCATTTAGTGTAATTGATGATTTTACAGCAGGAACCAAGATAGATATTGTTGGAGTAGAATCAGCCTATTAGTCATGTTTTGGAGGTTGTTCTGGAGAAGACGGATTTCGATAAGCTCAAGCTAGTCTGAGCGATTTGCAGAGCAGATCACTAGCCAAGTTGTCATCGTGCAGCTTCTGTTCGCTCTCAAATATCGGCTGAGCTATTGTAGTTCAGTACAAGATAATAGCAGTGGCTGCACGCAGAAACCAACTTCAAAGTGATGTAGTGAGCTATCATCACGCCTTGGTCTGGAACTGTATTATACCTTTGGAAATTGTTAGGCAGTTGATGCAGAAAAGCTGCAAAAGGCAAGGCTGGTTTTGTTTCTGCAAAAGCATGATTTATAGGTACTGCAGATTCCAGAATATGTCAGGAATATTTGGTCCCTGGTCTGTGGGTGCTCCAGCAGCCGGCTGCTCACCTGCGGTAAGGTGGGATGCCTCAACAGCCTTTTGAGGAGAGTTGTCCAGGGCAGATGTGAGTTGAAATGGCCTTGCTGCAGTGCAGCAAAACTTATTTTATGTAATTTATTTTTTTTAATGTAATGAAAAGGTTAGTGTGAAACTACTTTGTCTATCTGTTTTGTTGTGCTTATTTCCTCTTGTCACGGCTTTTTTTTTTTTTTTTCCTGCCTGTGTATTACTTTTTTTCCTAGTTGCATGATCACACGTTCGCCTTTTATTTATTGCATTCCCGCAGCAAATGGGATCACACTTCTTGGTGAAATGTGTTACTGCCTGTGCTGGGTTTGGCTGGGGTAGAGTTAATATTCTTCACAGTAGCTCGTATGGGGCTATGTTTTGGATTTGTGTTGAAAACAGCGCTGATAACCCAGGGATGTTTTAGTTGTTGCTGAGCAGGGCTGACACAGAGCCAAGGCCTTTTCTGCTCCTCACCCCACCCCACCAGCGAGGAGGCTGGGGGGCACAAGAAGCTGAGGGGGACACGGCTGGGACAGCTGACCCCAGCTGACCCCAGGGATATCCCACACCGCATGGCATCATGCTCAGCATGTAAAGCTGGGGGAAGAAGGAAGGGGGGGTGTTTGGAGTGATGGTTTTTGTCTTCCCAAGTCACCGTTAGCGTGATGGAGCCCTGTTTTCCTGGGGATGGCTGAGCCCCTGCCTGCCGAGGGGAAGCAGTGAATGAATTCCTTGCTTTGCCTTGCTTGAGTGCATGGCTTTTGCTTTCCCTGTTAAACTGTCTGTATCTCAGCCCATGAGGTTTCGCACTTTTACCCTTCCAATTCTCTCCTCCATCCCACCAGGAGGGAGCGAGCAAGCGGCTGCGTGGGGCTCAGTTGCCAGCTGGGGTTAAACCACGACACTGCCAAAGAGCATGAAGCCGTGTTTGTGTGTGAGGACTTCTAAAGGTTCTGTTTAAAAGAGCAGGCTGTGTTTAAGCATAAGTATAATCCATGTGTGGTGACATTTCAAGGTTATGGAAATCCAGAACTGGTTTTCACACTCAATATTTAAACTTCAGCAAAGGGAACAAGTGTTGTCTTTATCGTGGTGGGCTGCTGGAGCAGGTTAATGCGCCTTTAACAGAAAATAATTGGAAAGGGTGGTTCCTTGAGGGAATGCTAAACATGTTTTTAATTGTAGTATAAATATGTCATTGCCTTTCGAATTCAAGTTACATATGCATGGGAGGTTACAGGGTGCCAAAGGCCCACCATCAAGATATATTGCCCCTCAAAGCACCCCTGCAATATAGTTGTAGCCCTGCCGAAGTTGTAAAAGCTCTTTACTAACTCTCTTTAAGCAGATGAAGAATTAGAATTCAATGCATAGTATTTTTTCATAAAGCCAGTTTTTTTATTTACATAAACTCCACATGGCTTCCAGAGCAGAATGAAAGTAAATGTAATAGTTCAAGGTGACATAGGGAAAATAAAAGGATACAGTGTGGTTGAAGGTTTTGAAATAGGATTTTTTTTTTTCTTTTTCATGGTGGTGCTGGGGGTTGTGCAGCCCACAGGCTAAGCAACGCTTGAGACTGAAGTTTGTATTTCAGCTAGGTTCAGTTATCAGAAAGGCATTCAGTGAACTTCTCCTGCAACTGTGGCAGCAGCTCAGGCCCTTCTAATGAGCAAAAAGGGGTTCTGGAGAAATACTCCCAAGTAGCATCCGAAAATACTCATATGAATGCTAACCGGGGTTGTCTCATGAGCAGCCCATGGGCTGTTTGCAGAGCGTCTTGGCAAGCCATTAGCAATGAAAAAGCCATTAGCAATACCAAATTAAAAAAAAAAAAAAGGCAACTTGTTCTCATATTTCTAGGAGTGAGTTTGTCCCATCTGCCCCCCTACACAGCACGCTGCAGAACGTGTTTTGCCATTTGAAGTCCCGGCATACACTGGATAACGATGAGCTGGGCTTTGGTTAGGGCTGTGGGTTGTTCTCCACCAGAGCACAGCCGAATTGCGGGGCTGGCTTCCCGGAGATCCTGGTTCATGCTCAAACCTGAACCATAAAAGTGAATATTTCTGCTAAATTCATTCTACTCAGCCCTCTGCTGCCTCTGAAATGCATTTCTTTATTTGTGTATTTTGCAAATGGAGCGACTAGAACATCAGGTATGAAAAAGATGTGTGAGTTCTGATCTGTAGTAGTGAAATGGAAATGAAGTTTGATGAATTTGTATCAGAAAAATGCTTGAATGAAGACACAGTTGAGACTTTTTGTGGAGAATTTTTCTTTTTTTTATATTACAGCCAAAAGATGAAAATATACCTTATGGAAAATTGCTAAGAAAGAAGGTAAAATGAATCTGTGGGTAGGATGTTGTGTACGGTCTGTCCCTTGTGTAATCCTGTTTAAGGCCAACACTGGGTTTACTCGTTCCTTAGATTTTGAACTGGGACTTTCAAGGGGGGTGAGGGCAAGTTTCCCTCATCTACAGCTGAGCATTAAATATAACAGCTCCAATTAGAGGTGCAGCTGTGTACAGATAAGCGCATTTCTGTCATTAAATCCTTAAAACAAGCTTCATGCAAAAATAAAGGGAAACTTGGCGTGGTGTCGGTCGGTGCAGTACGTGGCTGGTGGCATCCTCTAGAGTTGCAGTTACTTTTCCTTGTCGGGCTTTTGTGCTCCATCCTGCAGGGAAGGGAAAATGTGATAAAGTGAATCTGATAAGCAATCATTGCTTTATATGAGAACACATGGATGAATTTGATTGGGATGAATAGAGAATCAGAAATCAATTAATGACTGATTATTGTTTCTGCCGCAAATTGATTTCAGATTTTGGCAGCCTTTAGGAAATGTTCTGCCAGCTTCAGTGAACTTACAAGGCTAAAAACCAGGCAAGAATATGTATCACTTAATTAGTCCTCATCTTTTGGTATAGTCTTAAATACCAGAAGTAGAAACAGGAGAACAAATCACACCTTTGCCATCTTGTGCCCATTTTAACTTTTTTTTTTTTTTTTTTTAAATTTTCAATCTTAATCATCTTTTCTTTCTGATTGCTTGTTAAAATGTGTGATATGGGTTTGGATGTGGATCTTTCTCCTTTTATACCTGTGGTCGCTGTGTTTAAGTGCTCATCTCTCTGTGTGAATTACAAAAGAGTTCATTATCAGATTCCAAAAACATGTGTGACTTTATTATACAGCCCATCATCACATTGAGGAATTGTTAGTTAGTCCCACGAATTGCTTGATCTCTCTGACTATTGTGGGGAGGATAAAAGCGAGAAACGTGAATTGCAGCCGGGTGGAACAGGTGAGCCACAAGGCGAGCGTCGGTGCTTGGGTGCTGAATGCCTTCTGCAAACTTTGAGCCTTCCTGCAATTCAGGGTAAATTGAAAATATTCTGTACAGCTGAAGATGAGATCTTTTATACCCAGAGAGATGAATACATCTGACGGGTTGACCCTGGTGGACACCAGGTGCCCACCATAGCTGCTCTATCACTCACCCTCCTTGACTGGAAAAGGGAGAGAAAGTATAACGAAAGGCTCGTGGGTCAAGATCAAGCCAAGGACAGGGAGAGATCACTCACCAATTACCACCACAGGCAAAACAGACTCAACTTGGTGAAATTCGGTTAATTTATTGCCACTCAAATCAGAGTAGGATAATGAGAAATAAAACCAAATCTTACAAATACCTTCTCCTTTCTTCCTGGTCTCAACTTCACTCACTATTTCTCCACCTCCTCCTGTCCAGCAGCGCAGGGGGATGGGGAATGAGGGTTGGGGTCAGTTCATCACATGCTGTCCCTGCCAGTCCTTCCACCTCAGGGGACAGCTCCTCGCACTCCCCATGCTCCAATGTGGGGTCCCTCCACCGCAGACTTTTTTGCAACCCTGCCCCAGCCTGGGCCCCTCTCCCTGCGGGACCACAGCTCCTGCCAGGATCCTGCTCCAGCGTGGGCTTCCCCCGGGGTCACAGCCTCCTTTGGGCACCCCCTGCTCTGGCATGGGGTCCTCCCCGGGCTGCAGGTGGGGATCTGCTCCCCCGTGGGCTCCCTGGGCTGCAGGGCACAGCCTGCCCCACCAGGGGCTGTACCAGGGGCTGCGGGGGAATCTCTGCTCCGGCGCCTGGAGCTCCTCCTGCCCCTCCTTATTCCCTGACCCTGGTGTCTGCAGGGTTGTTCCTCTTACATCTTCTTACCTGTCCCTTTGGCTCCAGTTTCGCAAGTTTTTTTTCCTCCTCTTAAACGTGTTATCCCAGAGGTGCTACCACTGTTGCTGATGGGCTCAGCCTTGGCCAGCAGCAGGTCCATACTGGAGCCGGCTGGCGTTGGCTCTGTTGGACATGGGGGAAGCTTCTGGCAGCTTCTTACAGAAGCCACCCCTCCTCTAACCCCCCCGCTACCAAAACCTTGCCATGCAACCCAATACACTAAATTCTAAAGGGATTAATGACTCCAATGCACTTATAAAGAAAGAATGTAAAAATATTTACTTTTGAAAGTATGGGAACTTAGGAATGGTGTTAGTAGAGAAGGAGGCTTCACCAGAGAAGCTCGCTCAGCAAGAGCTGAGAACATATAAATATTATCCAACAGCTCTATAAACGAGGGGAGTTAAACATGCCTTTGGAGATGGGTAGTTATTAAATACTCTAAACAGCTTTATGAAAACTATGAAAGGTTTTTCTTTCAGGAAGGAAGGAAGGGAGACTTCTTTGTAAAGTTGCCTAAAAGCAAGAACTGCAGTGTAATGCGCAACACTGTGCCCTTTACGGGGCCTAGGAAATCTTCTTTGGTATGACGTGAGCCAAAATCTAACCCAGCAAAACCTTATTCTAAATGAATATTTTTATAGCTGATCTGAGTAAGGTCTCAAAATTTTGATCTGTAGAATATGTTGAGAACATAAGCAGAAACATGGATTCATTTTTATAATAGGTACAAATTTCACAATATATAAAAAGCCAAAGCATCTACTTGTGCTTACACATTTGGTGAGTTTTGAAATAAACCTTTTGGCCATTTGGGGCCCTCAGCAAGGCAACGGTGCCCATGTTCCCCCCTGCCCAAACTGCCTGCCCCACACTCTGCTTGCAGGGTCACTGCATCCCTCCCAGTGCATGCGGAGTCACAGAGGTTGCATTAAGAGTGCCCGGGCACGTCCAGGACTACCTAGTCATCAGGTTTGCTTGCCTCTGAAATTTCTACCAGGAGCAAAACTAGCTCCTCAATCAAAATATCTTTAAAATGTTAGTGTTGCAATCCTTTTTGTGGGTTTTGTGGTGCCGTGTAGGTTGTCACTGCTGCCGTATGTGCAAGTGCTGAAGCAAAGCATAACTATTAGTGTTGCTCGTCAAGACCAACGGTAAGTATGGAAACATTTAGCATGAAAAGCAAGTAAATTCTGAAGTGAAATGGTTTTGTCTAGTTGTGAAAAAAGAGGAGAAATGGGCATATTTACAGAGGGCACATAAGAGTGTTCTTTATTCATCAGAGGTAGGATGTCAGTGAATGAGTCTGTTCCCAGCCTCGGTGAGTTATGGTGAACTACGGATGGGGTGAAGGTGATTCTCTCTTTAGGCTCCCCACTGCTGGCCCAGCCCACCTGAGACACAGTCTCCAGGCCTGAATGTGCCTCAGCAAGGCGTTCAGATGTATTTTCAAGAATTACCGTGTGCTAGGAAAGCCCAAAGAATAGGCTGTGCAGCTGAATACTGCTTGTCTGCTGCAAATGCAAGGTAATTCATGCTAGCTTAACCCTGTTTAACTGCAGAACACTCTTTATAGTTACCCAACTTTTACCACAAGTTACAAATATGAACAGGCACGATAAAATGGCTTGGTAGACCCTCACCAGTGCATTTGGCTGTGCTGACTTACCTGTGTGCCTAAGTCTGTATTGCACAGATTTAGACATGGGTGTATTGGGCTGCAAACACCCAGCACTTAGGCATCCAGTCTGATTTTGTCTCAAAAATTTTAGACTGCAACCTTTGAAAGGGGACAGTCAGAACTATCAGTGACTTGATAGAGATAATAGACTTTTGGGGACAGGGATAATAATGAACGTAATTACTAAGGGGGTTTTGGCAGATTAAATGCACTCTCCAGATGGCGTGAGATACAGTTCTTCCCTGTGTCAGTATGGGTAGTGAAATATTTGGATGTCCTTTTCAGCAATATCTGTCAGGCTCTCCTTTTTATTTTCCATGTAGCCATTCACCTCAAGCAGTCCATGAATAAGAAAGAAAGAAGAAAAAATTAGTATATAATTTAAAAGGCTGGACTATATTCTTGCAGTGTCCTCAGGGTTTTGATAGCACCTTTAAGGCCCATCTCCTCTTACTTAATAAATTCTGGACGTAAAACTTCACTTACTTACATCATATTAAAAAAAGTTTGGTACATTAACTTTAAGGAGAGTCACTTCTGCAAGCTCATTTTTCACTAACTTTCCTTGCCGTAGAAACACACATTACATAAGTGTGGAATGAAAGTTTTTACCCTGTGGCAACGGGATATTACTTTCGCTACTCTAACTTCAGAAGTGAGGTTATAATGCGGGGAAAAATGAATATCAATGTCACAGAACAGGCAAAATAATATTGAAGTGCTTTTTCAGCACTACATTTCTGATACACACCTTGATACGAGGAAGCCAGCACCTCAGCCTTGCATGTGGGGTTGTGCCCGGTTGATCTTAAGCGCGGTTGCTTATCAGCTATGAGCACATAGAATAAGACTTTCTGTTCGGTGGGGTGTCACCACCAGAAACGAGGTGTGCTGCAGTGCTCGGCTCAAGGGGACCGCATCAATACATACAAATATCTTAAGGGTGGAAGTCACGAGGACGGAGCCAGACTCTTTGCAGTGTGGCCAGCAACAGGACAAGGGGCAATGGGTGCAAACTGAGACATAAGAGGTTTCAGTCGAATATCAGGAAGAACTTCTTTACTCTGAGGGTGATGGAGCAGTGGCACAGGCTGCCCAGGGGGGTTGTGGAGTCTCCTTCTCTGGAGATATTCAAAGGCTGCCTGGATGAAGTCCTGTGTAACATGCTCTAGGAGAACCTGCTTTAGCAGAGGGATTGGACTGGGTGATCTCCTGAGGTCCCTTCCAACCCTTGCGATTCTGTGAAAGGCCACTGGAGAAAGAAGAGGAATGATTTTTGTGTGCTCAGAAGGAGCGTGGATGCAAGGGAAACCTGTGTTAAATGCAGTGACAATATTGTATTTGCAGCAGTGCGTGTAATATTTAAGCGATGAGTTCACTTTTTATATTGTGTGTTCATGTGACCTTTTTTGCCATCTGTTCTTCATGAATGTGTTTGAATGAAGCCCTGAGCATGGGGAAATCCTGCACCTCTTGCAGCATTCATGGCTGAGCTGGGCTGCCCGGGGCCTCTTTGTGTTGCTGCTCCCTTCTTCCCTCTGCTTTGCATTTTGCAGTAAATGCCCTTTGGCCAGGCTGGACTGGAGCAGTGGTGGCATCGGTTTGATCTGTCTTCAGTTGGCCACGGGACGCGTTGCCTCAGGCCAAGATTTGGCTGTGCTGGCACAGCTGTGTCCCACCGATGCCTTAAATCCCTCTGGGCTGCCAGGAGGATACAGCACCCAGTGAGACCTGACCCATGATGCTTCCTTTCATTATACGTCGCATTTCTTCCTGACTTATGCCATGTGGTATCTATGATACTGATCTCTTTTCTTGACTTCTCTGTCCATATAGCGATTTGTCTTCTCTTGCTTTCCTGACCACTCGCAGAACATGTCATTATTAGCTCCTTGTCTCCCCTTTTTTTTTCTTTGCATGTTGCTGTCCTTCCTTTTCTCTCTTAACTGTTGTCTCATTCAATAACTCTCTCTCTTCCCGGTGGCCTGACTTGCCAAATACAATGTGATAGAACAACCCTTTTGCAATATGTAGTGATGTAATTAATTTCTTCTGTTTCACAGCTAACTTGAACAAGCTACTTTTTTATACAAAATTGGGTTTTCTCTTTATGGAGACTGGTGCTAGAGTCTCATCTTTCCCCACTTTTAACATTTACATGTACATCAGGGAGTATTTAATACAAAATTTTTTCCCTATTTTCAATGAATATTTTAAGCTATGCGGCACCCATATCTCCTCTTGAGAGATTTGCATAAAATCTCACTGAAGCTGCTGTATACTTTCATCAAATTTTGGAGAACACTTCATTGCCCCCAAAAATATATGTGGTGCATTATACAGTAGTTCTAGGATATTACCACCTGAAAATGCAGCCCATAACGCATAAACTGTATCTCCAGTCAACCTTACCCAGCCACCTCCTCCTCTGTCAGCTCATCTGTCCAGAAAATGTTCAGCCAAGTTCCCACTGAGATCAGCAACAAAGTTCTAGACTACCTCCGATCACTTTGAATTAACGGTGTAATGAATTTAATTAAAATCTATTAATGTCACATTGGGCTTTTAGCCATGATTTTGGGAAATCGTGGGGGAATGAAACTGCCAAAATTTCTCAAAGTATGTCTCGGACAAGTTTGAAAATTTAATGAAAACTAATTGAAAGCACAAACAGAAAATGCAGTGGTGTTAACAGTGCTGAGGTAGACCGTTGGCTTAAGGAATCAAGAATATTGCACGTCTGATGTGAAGTGTCCTTTGCCAAGTTTCAGGTATCCAAAGAGAGAGCTGTTTTAGCACTTCCCACCATAGGCATCTGACTTGGGCAGGATGAATCACTCTCTGGTGACTGCTTTCTATTTTTGTTGGCTACGGAGTTAACCTGAGCACCTTGCTGAGATCCTGCGCCTACTGCGGAGGTGGCTCATGTTTTATGAAGGTAATCTGGTGCTGATTTTGAAAGGGCAAGAGCACAGGGAACAAAATGTAACTTCCAGACTAAGGGCAAAATGCCATCCAACTTGGACTGTGAGTATCTTAGCAGGTAAAGGGAAAAGTATAAGAAAGTATTAAACAGCCTGACTTGATGCCGCTTTCCAAGCTGAAATTTCACTGTTGTCATTAAAATGCCGGTGTCCTCTCTGCTCTATACATTCAGGTTAATTTATGGTGCTAAGGTTTTTGTTTCAAATGGTCCTAAATTTTCAGATCATTGTCTTCACCAAATTTTTGCAAACTTTAGTGCTGTTTGAGTTTTTGGGTTACCTCCTTGTGGATGCACAGAAAAGCCAAATCCCGATCCAGGCTGCTTTGCAGTTTCAGAGTTGTTTTGCCGGTGACTTGACTTTGATCACAGAGGTTCTGTAATTTCAAAGATTAAGAGTGTTAGATTTACGAGGTGCGAGTTGTCAGCTCGCATTCAATGGGCTCTTTTGGAAATTGCAGAGGTGGCTACTGTTGCCTGTTTATGCCGCTGGGAATATCCTATACAAGCTTCCTCGGATATTAATTCCAGACTAAATAGTTCACACCTGATACTGGAAGAAAACGACCGGCTTGTAACGAACCGGTCCCTTCGCTGTGAACCATCAATGCGCAGCACTGAGAAATGAAATACCGTATTGCCAGTTGTAATTTCAGAGCTCAGGAGAAGCAAACTGAGAGCAGTTATATGAATATTATGATCCAGGAACTCTGTTATCTACTAGGTGCATCCATATTGATAAGTGGTTATTATTCTGTTCTAGCTGGCTGACATTTATGGTTTTCAGGATTTAGACTGGGGTTTTCAGTTCAGTTAAATCAGATGTCTGCAAATAAGCATCTGTTATGTTTAAGTTTCCCAGAGCCTTTCTTTCAAACCTGTTATTTTCTCTGAATCAAATGCTTAGTTCAGCAGAGCCTGAAAATGAAAACAAACTCCAAATGGTCTCCACAGGATATTTTGGGGAAAAAAAATCTCTTTGAAAAGATAAGAACAAACTATGACTGGGATAAAATGCATGTACTAAAATTATTATTTATCCAGAGCTTTCTAAAAAATCATTAATAGAAAAAAGTAGTTATGGTCTGCTAAATTATACTGCAGAGGTCTTGAATCTTAGTTTAGGTTCTTTGGTAGTCAGGAGGACAAATGGTCTGAGGGAAGACCATGCTTTCCCCTCTCCGGATTTCTTGCACGTTGTGCTGGGGTTCCCGTCTACTGCAGGTGGGGGATGTCTGGGTGGGGATGTCCATCAAGCTGCCTCTGCCTCATCTCCCTGGCCCTAGGTGCCGGGGGCTCTTGGCCATGCCAGGGGGACTGTCCTTGCTTGCTGGAGCATCCTGGCTTGGTATGTGCAAGGATGGTCTTGAAAAAAGCTGCTCTAACCTTTCTGTCTCAGTTCTCTCTCATATTGATTCAACTACTGGGAATGGGGAAAAAAATAATCTGTGGCAAAGCTGAAAAAAATCAAATGGACCTTGAATAAAAAGTCCTTGGAGGCACCCTCTCCCCCATCCAGATGTTGGATTTTCTATAATGCCATACATAAAATAACATGAAAGTTTCTTAATATTTTGAAGGGTTTCTAGAAGAGGGTAGAGGAAGAGATATTTTCATTGAAGAATGACATTTAATGATGCAAGACTTTAGGGTCTCTGATAGTGAAAGAACAAAGCAGGTGAAAGCAAACCGTCAAAACAGCTGGAGAGTTTGTGATAAATATTCTTCTATAGCAGCTTCACTGGCACAGGTTTTCCAGAGCCTCACATACCAAATTTACAGTGCAGGCTTCAACAATTATTGCCACAGATTTGAGCTGTAGATCTTCCCTGAGCTTATTCAGTAAAAAATTTTATTTTGGTCACATTTTTACCTCTGCATTAGATGGAATCTGAACTGATGGCTGATGAGTGCAATCCCGGTGGGTTCATTGAGTTGTGGACACTCAGACACTGCTTTAGAGGGTTTGTAGTAGGATGTATTTAAAATTTATTTAACTTTCTTTTGAAATGTATTTTAATTTATTTATTCAGTATTTTAGAGGGGGGGTGGGGGTTGCTTGTATGAGAAGCCGGTCAGGAAACTAGCAGTGTGATATCACCATGCAAGTAATCTGTAGTAGCTGCAGAATTAGCAGGGTCTGTTGAGTTGTCTTCAGGGGCCTTCTCTAATTGTCTCTGCAAACTGAATTAGCAAGATGGTTTCACTAACTTTTTTGTTTTAGTGGCAGCTGCCTATCCAATTATATATATTCATTAGCTCTGGTATGATTTCATTAACCAATGTACATTAAGTGCCTATTAAGCAAGTTGTGCTTATGTTCCTAGACAAGCAATGATGATCTTCTGGTGAGCATACTTATTAGCTCATTAGTCTGGATAAACTGGTTTTTATTTATATTTTCAATTTGTCATTACTTGTGAACTGTACCAGCTGAAAGATGAATGTGAAAAGGTAATTAAGCTGCTTTAGGTTTAATTATTTTTTGTTTCAACTGTCTCTCAGAACCACAAACCTGGCCAACCAGGCAAATGAGCACTAATGAATGAAGCCACATGATTAAAACATCTGTCACTGTCCTACCGGGTCGATTGAAAGCTTGGATTGGCTGCGTGCTCCGAGTGCGATGATTGCTATGGAAAGCCAAATAAGCCAGAGTTAATGTTCTCCTAATCCTTCGCCCATTGAGTTGACAGTGATGGGTAGCAAACATGCACCAAGGAGCAGTAATGAAGTCACTTTTAGATTGGTTCAGCACAGGTTTTTCAGGCTAATTAGGTAGACAAAAATGTTAATTTAATCAAAGGAACATGTATTCATTAAAGAAGGTGTGTAAGATAACTGAAGTAGAGAATTAGCTCAGTCAAGAGGTAGACTACAGCTCCTGACTAAATTGTCCAGATTATAAAAAGAATGATGTATTTACGTACAATTTCTTTTTTTTTTTTCTTTTTTTTTTTTAAGGAAAAGAAAAGGTACAAATCCATACTTTTGTTTCTGGGAGTCAGTGGATTTACATCAAGAGTCAAAACTGTCTCCCTGTCATGTATATTAGCTGGGGTGGGGGGTGTGTTAGGACTCAGAGAGGGAAAGCAGAGAGTGAATGAGATGTTCATTCTGCATTCCAGATGGCATAAACCACATTAGCACATTATTGCTCAAATGAGCTCATTAGCTTCTTACTTCATGGGACTTTATTTAGCAGCGGTGTAGCAAGGCTGTGTTTGTCTGATTTTGCTTGGTCTTCCTTGGGACATGACTAATGTGCAGCTTAGAAATGGAAGAATTTTGTTCGTACTATAACCCTGATGGAGGTGTGTTCAGTGTTCTTTGGGGACAGATCGGGAAAAGGCAGGAAATAAAGATTTTCAACCGTTAAGAAGTAAAATACAGTTCAGAGTGTCTTACCTCATCTGATTGTATCTCATCTAAACCCAATAAAAAGGAAGGCTGACTCTCTAAGATTGCTTGGCTACTGCGGCACAGAAAATAATTAAAACATCGTACTAGAGTTTTGTAATAATTTTAACCTTCTCCCTCCTCCTCCATCACCTCATGCACAATTTAGATTTTGGATTTATACAAGACACCAAGTCGTCTTTTTTGGTGAATGGTGGTTTATGTTAGGGGATCTGGACCTTTTTGGTGCATTCTGAACATGACCCTTAGCCTGAAACCCACTGCCTGCCTTAAGCTCTCTCCATCCCACCACACAGAGAAGCTGATTCTGGTTGATGCAGCATTCCAAGAACATGATAGTGTCTGTAATTGTACAAATACAAATGGTGACCCATGAGAAAACCATCTGGAAATGACAGACATAGATGTTCTCTCAGTTCTGAGGTTTTGGCCAGAGCAAATATTATTTATGTATTTAAACCATAAATATTTTCAATAATTGTTTTATATCTAATTAACTGTGTAGTGCTTTAGATGAAAGAATAATTTTCACCTATTACTATGGTAGGGTGTATTTGTGCTATTTCTTTTAATGGCTGGGAGTTTTTTGTCTTATTCCTTCTGGGAGGAGGGAGAGTGTTCAGTGGGTGTTATGGGTCAATTATATATTGTATATCTTTATATATAATTATATATTACTATAATATATGTACAATTATATATTTCTATATAGTATGTCTGTTGGGAAGACGGCTGGAGAGAAGGAATATTGGCATGTGCTGGCATACATGGATTAGTTTGCTTTATAACATAATTTTCAGTTAATGGGACTATTTTAATTCTTTTAATGTTTGTTGTGTTGTGAAGCAAAGTTAACAATTATCCTTTTTATTGTTTGTTTGTTTCTTTAGTCCATGGTTTCTGGGATGGGTCTTGTAGGGCAGCAGATGGTGGAAAGGAGATTGAGGTAGAAATTAAGGTTTCTTGTTATAACTAACAGTTTTTACGGTTTGTAATAGAGGTTCCATTTCTGTGGTTAAACAGTGTAAACAGTTTTCATTAGCATCTAAATTTAACATAATTTTCAGGAAGGTGCAAGTTCTGGTAACTGAAGACTGTGATTGATATTGATCTAACAGGGAAGGAAGAAACAATTAAAATGCTGCAAGTTGAAGTGGGAGAGAGAGAGATGAAGATGAAGCTTTTCAATTTGGGGCAAATGAATCAGCAGCATGCATGACTGTTTGGAAATGTAATTTTTTTTAAAAATGCTTATGATTTAATTATCATGCAGCTGTACCACAGGGTGTTAACAGAGCCCATGGAATTGGGACACGTGGGCAAAGCAGTCCGGGAGAGATGTCTGAAGGAATCCAGACTGGGTTCTTGCTTCCTGTAGTGAAATATATAGAATTTCAAAGTGATCATGGTATGCGGTCCTTTTACTTTTCCCTAATCAAGCTCAGCTGTTTTATGAAGGCCTGGTTTTCAGACAGTGGGTATTTGTGTGTTCTAAAATATCCAGTTCCTCTGAACTTTTTGAGTTTGTAGCCTCCACGTTTGAAGTGCCAGTTCCTAGTCATCTTTGAAAATCTTTTCAGACTAATAAGAAACATACATTTTTGAGAAAGGGAATATTTAATTAATTGCTTGAGTTTTAGCAAAAGGCACCTAAATAATTTTGTGAATTTGGCTGTAGCTCCTGATGCTTTGCCAGTTGATCTACATGCCATATGTTGCATGTGGGAGCTGAATCCATGGTATTGGGACACCCCCCAGTGCCTCACTTAGAGGAAGTTAATGGAAATTTTTCCCTGTAGGAACTGCACAGGGAGGTCTTCTACACCGGGGAGAGGATGCATACTGCATGGCTTTTGGGCTCTGACAGAAGGGATTGGTTTTTTCTTTCTTTTTTAGGAGATCGGAGACATTGAAAAGATTTTCAGAAGGCAAGTGTCATTTAACACCTGCTTCCCAAGGCGTTGTCGTGGAGCGGAGGGGTGCTCCTTGGCCATGTACTGTTTGGAAAATTTTCCCTCCTATTATGCTGATATTAGAGATTGGCAAGAGCTGATCCTGATGGGAGCCTTGTGTGAAATTCACTGCAAGTTGCTATTGCTTTTTGGCTGCTTTAATAGTGCTAACCATATGCTATGCAGCTCAGCACAGCCCTGTTGCGGCCTCTCCTTGGCTTGGCTCTTCCGCTTGGCATCGGAGGTGCCATAATTCATTTCTGTACCGGGGAGAAGGAAGAGAGGAAGAAAATATGTTGGCTTAAAGGGAGTCCTAGGATCAATGGCATCAGGAAGTCAGTGAGTGTAAGGGATAAAACATGAGCTTGATGACTGATGCTCATCCCAGCTCTCCAAATCAGGACTTCTCCAGCCCCTGGAGTTCAGTGTGGGAGCTCTGTGTGCCCATTGCATAGCAATGCCCTGCAGGGCAGGCACAGGAGTTAGTAGGGGCTAGAGTCCATTCTGCAGTGTGCGGGATCGTATCTCCAGCCCAAGTGTCTTCCTCCCATTGCTGTATCTCTGCCCCACTTCTCTAAAGCTTTCTGCAGCGTGACCCAGGGAAGGGAAGGGCCGTGTATCGCTTGTGGTGTCCATCACTTCAGTGAGTGTCAGCAGCTAGCTAATTGGTGTGTGGTTTAATGAGTGTTAACACTCTTCAGAAACAAAGAAATCTGCCACTGCTGCTATGTAAGCTTTATTTTAAATATATACTAAGCAAAGCTGCCTATTCTAATGCTTCCTTCATCCTTCACTTCTTTTCCTTTAGTTTCTCCCATTCCCATTGCCCATCAGGCAACCGCTGCCATGCAGAGGTGCATTCAGAGCCAATAGTGCCACCTCTGCCTATTTCCCAGTAACACAGAGACAACCAAAACCAGGATGGTTTTCTTTCTTGGATTGACAAAGACCATAATGAGGAGCCCTTCAAGTTGCCCTGTCAGAAGTCAGGTAGTCTTGTACACGTACACATCCAAAACCCAGTTTCATTTTTTCAGAAGTTTAGAACTTTGGCAAGTTTGCAAAATTTGCAGAGCTTTCCTCTTGGCATAGACTAAAGAATATTAGGAGCAATGGGTGCTTACGATATCTTTGCTTTGTTGATGGTACGACGAAGTTCTTCTCTGGAGCAAAGAGCTTTTCATGGAACAATTCTTTGATGGGGAGCTGCTGGGATGGGATTCCATCCTCACGTTCCCAGCCTACATCAGGAGAAGCTTTAGAGTGCCAGTTGGATATAACAACTTTAAGAGTTCCCAATTATTCTTTGTTCATCTGATATAAGTGCCCAGGAGGGGTCCCAATAGTTTCAGGAGGATGTATCAAGTAGAAATATATTCAAATGACATCACCAGTTTTAAAAACATTTATTGCTACAGCTTTGTCTTCAGTCTTAGCCCTGACTAATTCTTTTTTCTTACATTTAATGTGGGGATTATGTTAAACTAAAAAAAAAAAATTACATTTGTTCTTTTTTTAAGAACTTGCACCCTAAGGTCATTTCCTTAACTTCTGTCCTCTTTTTAAATACTTTGAAAGTATTGATCACTTTTAATTCTTTTAAATACAATGTTGCAGCAGGATGCCAGCATATTACTGGTTCACTGGTGTGCTTTACTATTAAAAAGCTTTAGTTTCTTGCTGTGATGACTGTCTGAGACCTTCATCAATTGTTCCTAGCTATTGTTTATCAGAATTGCTGCAATTGTGAAAAGAAGGGCTTTGATCGTGCTGTCTTTCTGTTAGCAGGAGCCAAAAAATTCAAAAGATATGAAATGGTAAGGTACCATTTTGAAATTTCTGCAAAAAGGCTGTGGAAAAATCTTAAAAACATTTGAAAATGAAGAGAAAGAACCCTAAAATTTACAAAACATCTGCCATCACATAAACATCATTCTGAGATAATCAGGTCAGATATATGCTGTTCTTTCCATCTAAACAAATGGGTGATATAAAACAAAAATGACAGCATGAAACATCTTTGGCCAAGTGCAGTAATAATAATATTAATGCAAGTGTGCTGTATTGCAAGGAAAAAATATTATCACTCCAATTACCTATATAGGAGATTTGAAAAATTCCTAATAGGAAACAATTTAAGCGTAACTGTGAAGTTGTTATTTCAAAACTAGATGTAATCAGTTACCAACAGTACCCGGCATGGCTTAATTAACAGTTGAAGTACCTGAACTCTCTAGGGGGTCTGTCTGCACTGGTGTTTAGGGACATGCTATAACTCAAGGTAATTGAATAGCCATTAACTTGAGTTAATGAACGTGCATTCTTGGGAAGACACACAACGGTTAATGGGTCAGCCTGGAATGAACCACAGTGAAGCACACACACGTTTGTTTTGCTGAACAAGCATCTACTGAATGTCCACACTAGAATATATAAGTCCATTAATTAACTTGAATTAATAGGCATTCATCTCGACTCCCATTCCAACTGAAAGGCACTCTGTAGATAATCCTAGGACAGCTGTTGATGTTTCATGGCTAAGGCAATTAAAGATATTACCTCTATTAACCATGGCACAAGCTTTTGTTAACTACGGGTCTTTAAAACAATGTGTGCAATAAATAGGAGTTTGAAGTATATGAAGTGGAATTCATGTTACATTAGTGAACTAACTGATCTGGTGTGGGGACTGGCTTTCGTCAAAATTTCAGGCAGTCTGGAGGAGAAAACCCATTTCGGCAACGCCGTACACACGCTCCCCTTTCGCATGGTGGCAGCTTGTTGCAGAGGGGGATACTTGAGTGCATGCGGCCATTAACCAGTGAGCCAGGGGCTGCGTTTATCAGCCGAAAGAGAACCTGGTTGTTAAATGTTTTCTGTGTGTTCAGAAAATAAAAGGCAGTTTTATGCCAAAATTCCTTGAGCGATTGTAGGGACAGATAAGATATTTCTTGGAACTTGAAGAACATGAATATTTGAACACAGTCCCAAATACAGCTAGGAGCCAAAACATGGAGAGCTTACGGATTTACGTGACTCCTGTTGAAAGATTTATGGTGAGCTTAACAAGACACTAATAATGCACAAATTCAGTAGCCCAAAGAGAATTTAAAAAGCAAATGTGTAAGTAAGTCGGTTGTGTTATCCAAAAGTTAAGTAAACAAAAATTGTATTTTTCAGTGATTTAGGAATCTCTGCCTTACTCTAACAAACAAGAAATTCTTTAGAAAAAAGACAGTGTAAGATTCAGCAGAATAAGGGATCATTAAAAATTAGTTGCTATGCAGGCAAAGCAATTACTGTTAACAGTACAGCAAAGCAGAGTTCGGTTCATTCAGTGTAAATGAGAAACTGCTGCAAGATTCCTCTAAAAGTTTGGTACACCCACAGACCTGACTTGTTTGTTCAACTGTGGCTGCATTTATTCTTTATAGCACTTTTCTAAGGAAAATGTAGTTTCACTGGAAAAGGATGGCGTGTAATGAAATGATGACAAGAGACCTGCGGGAAATGAAAAAGCTGAAGGCTCGTATGGGTAAATTTGTACGGCACGATGCAGTTTTGTGTAGGGAGCCACGAGGTCACTTATGAAGAGCTCAGTGAAGTGTTGCACTAACGGAGTTTTAGTGCTGCTGCCACCAGCTCCTCCACCCTGGGTATCTCTGTGTGGTGCTGGGCAGCGCCGTGCAGCTGTACCCATGTTGGATTTGGAGGAGCACGTTGCCCTGGCACAGATTGGCATGGTCTGCAGGTGAGATCTAGAGAAAAATGGAGGGTTTGGGGATGCTGAGCACTGTTGAGCTCAGTGCACGCGTCGGAGCAGCAGTGTCACCCTTCCCACTCTTTGTCCAGCCCCAGCCCTCCCTCCTTTGTCCAAGCCCTTGGGACATGTCCTCTAAATTTGTCCTGGAGAGCCTGAGAGCGCTGTGCGGCCATGGGGCAGGTGTGCTTGTGGTCCATGGGAGAACCAGCTTGCACGTACACCACTCAGTGCCTCTGCAAGAGCTGCTGTGGCTGATTCCAGCCAAAAGAGGTTTGGACTCCAATCATCATCAACGCCATGAATTATGGTGAGGAAAAAAAAAAAAAGCATTAGCAGAGGGTCCTCTTTCATGTCACAGTAAACAAAGCAGTTTGTAGGTGACAAAGTGTTTTGCTGAAGGTGATTGGGTCCCCTTTGGCACACCCTTGGCACTTTAAACTCCTCAAAATGGGCAAAGATGGAGGCTCAGAACTAAATTCTGCAAACGCAGTTAATGTGTTTCAGTTATCTGCACATCATTCAGGGAGCTGTCTTGAAAGAGACAAATTAATGACTATTAAGAATCTTATACCCTGGTATTTTCTCTATTTACTGATGTTACTTTCCATCGCTTCTCCAGAAATACTTAGTCTGATGTTTAACAAGCCAAGCTATTATTATCTTAACTTACATAAGATTTTCTTCCCTCATGACAGTGATTGAGAAGGGGGAAAAAACCCAAGCCACAAACCTTTGGCAGGACTTTCGCAAAGTCATCACACAGTTTAATAGTAGACTTGTAAGTGCTAGACCTGTGTTGTAGAAGCAATGGAGAGCTGCTGAGGAATAGAAAGAGGTGACCAATCTAAGATAAAACAAAAATGTTGAGATCAGAGAAATGCTGAATGAGGGATGGATTTGAGTCCGAGGGATTTTATTTTCTGCTTTCCATAGCTTTACTGTAAATTTAGATATTTCTGTTGAAATATTGGCTCTAGACACATCAGAAAGCTTTGAAAATACAGGTTGTTAAAGAGTTTGCGGCTGAATCCCAATTTTCTGTTTCTTTTTTTGAGTAGCAGAAATACTCCCTGTGTCTATATAATTAGTGTTTTAATGTTTGTTTTCCTTCAGTTGAGTCTGCCTTTTGAGATATTCCTGTAGTTCTTTCATCATTTCACAGAAATTAAAATTCTGCCCAAAATAACTCAAACTGTCCTTAAGTTGCTTACAAAGGATTTTCAGCTCCCAAACAGATCTTTTCAAGCTTAGTCTTAAATAAGGGCTTTAAAGTTATGAAGACCTCCATGACCACTTCTTAAGAACTTAGGGTTTGTTGTTTTGTTTTGTTTTTATTTTGGAAAGGATATTGTTGACTGCTAGCAAATACTTAAATAGTTTTTCATTTAATAGAAGTCCTGTACGTAGGCAATGTCTTGTATTTTAACAGTTTCTAGGACTTCTGACAGAGTCTTGCAGCGTTTTGATCTGCAGCATTTGCTGCTTTCATTTGGTAACAAATGTTGGGAATAAACATTATGACATAATCTTTTAGCATTTGAGGAATAAACATGGTTTTCTAAGGAATGTCTCCTACAGACTACAGAAACTTGGAACAGTAATTAAAGTATAAAATTTTTGTCAGACATTTCATAATTTAGAAATCGGTCAATTAAGCAGCAGCCATCTCATAGGAGTGTCTTCTTGTGAGTTGATCCCATTCCCCATGTTAGGAATTTTAGATATTTTTCAAGGATTTCCTGGAAATATGCAGTGTATTGCACTGATTGCCAAGACTGCTAAAGTCTTTAAGGCCTCACTAATAACCAAAAGGGAGAAACTTATTTTTTTAATAAAACTTGAGTGAGAAAATAGCCATGATATGTAGCCATAGCTATAAACTATACATTTCTTATCTTGTCAGTAAAGACAGGCTTGACCAATAAGAGAATAATAAACTCTAACACTTGTATTACTGCCTGTTCCTCAATAACAAGATCACTGGCCACACTTACTGTAGTTACTCTCATTAATAGTCCCATTCAAGAAAGATACAGGTGCAGTATTTTACCCACGTATATAAGGACTTCACACAGTATCTGACAGCTGGCGTTGGCTAATACATTCAAAGGCATATCACCAGTAATCCATCTCAATTCCTTGTTTATTACCTTTGCAACTTTCTAGCAGTTTTGTCAATAAGATATTGCTTCTAGCAGTGTGACTTTATTCTTACATTAATATCCCAAATTTATCATAAGGCTCTACATTTCCTCCGGTCACCAAAACGTCCCATTGAGCCATTTAAGCTCCCTGAAACTACATTCTTTATGTGTAGCCTGGGAAAAGTATTTTTTGCCCTATATCCCTGAGTGTTTTGAGATTAAATTCACTAAAGTTGTCAAGTAGGTCAGTGATGAAAGCCAAAACAAGAGAGAGAAATCTTGTTTAGGATTTAGGTGGGTGGGAAGGGGAGGAGGTAGCAGCGGCGCAGAGCTCCTAGCCGGTTGTCACAGCCGGGTCCCAGGCAAAGATGCTGACCTGAAGCCTCAGTGCAGAGAGGGAAAGAAAGCTCATGGCTTTGGGCAGCCCAAAGACAGGCTGTGGATGCTCAGCCAAAGGACAGCCAAAAGGAAATACAAACGTTTGCCTCAGCTTTTTCTGCTCTATGCTTTGTGTTCTTTTAAGGGATAAAAATTCCTTCTTGAGCATTTTTGGTCCCTAACCAAGTGCAGCGGTTAGCAATTATGTGTTATTATCCCCCTGTGGTTCTTCTTTCAGAAAGAAAAGTCTTATCCAGGCAGTAACAAGCACAGGCTGCCAAAATGTCCAAAAAGCTGTAAGAAAAGTCTCGGTTGCCCTCAAAGCCCTGTCTGGACCATGATGGAGAGCTGAGCCCCTCTTGCTGCCTCTGAGCCAGCCTGACTTTGCTGACGACAGGTTGCATGGAGGAGCTTACCGGTGCAGTTCCAACCAGCAGTGCTTGCTGATCGAAAACATTTCACTGGTCGTTATTTTGACATTATTTTAATGTAGCTTGATCCTGTCTACCACCTCCCCATGTGCCACGATCTGCATGCAAGCGTGCCAAGCCGCCGGTCAGGGCTGCCCCATGGGACCAGGCAGCTGCTCCCGGCCAGGGCTGCATCCTCCTCCTGCGACTTGTTTGTTTATTTTCTTTGAAAAGGTCCTAGGGAGCATAACCAGGGGCTTCTGCCAAACCTTGCAGAGACCCACTGGAGAATATAACGTGTTTAGATTGACGGCATCATGCGCTCTGCTCTCCCTGCTCGTTGTGCCAGGCTGGAGGGAGTGGGCATCGCTTCTTGCTCATGCTGGCGTTGCTGCAAAACTGCGCCCAGGAGCAGCTCACGTCTGAAATGCATGTGGCCTGGCAGAAGGCTCAAAGGTGTTTTGCAGCAAAGACAATCCAGATCTGAGACACTTAGTGTTTATTTTGAAAGATTTCATTATTTAGATGATGGTGGTGCTAGCAAAAAAAAAATGAAAAGAGCTGAGGCGAGTTTACAGACAGCGAATAAATAGTGTGCAGATTGTGAGTCACTTAATTTGTTCCTGGTGGTGTCATGCTTTAAAAAGGAGCAGCAGAAGAAAGAAATGCTAATAGCCCCAAATAAGGCGTCTTTCTGTAATGAAGTGACACACAGAGCTATGTTCTCTGAAGACCAAAGCGCAGTAGGAGCAATCACTTCCTGTGACTTTAAGACTCTCTGTTTAAAAAAGTATTTTAAAAAAGGCGCTGTGTCTTGCTCTGTTGTAGTTTGCCAATACCAGTTGTATATTTTTCCCTGTGATTCTTGGCTATTTCACATAACAGCCTGGTTTTCATGCACATAATATTGTACTGCTGACTTCCAAGAGAATCTCTTGGCATCTGGCAAAAGTCCCCTGTGACTCAGTAAGCACTCACTCAATAAATAATATGAAATTAAAAACACCCCACGCATGAGTTCTGGATATGAAAAAATGCCATTTTGCCTTTATTTTCTTCAAAAAGTAAACAGTAGGAAAATTATCTCAGTGTTTTCCAGTTACTTCGCAGCTCAAGATGTATAAACTACCATGATGATAATTTTGGAAATTATGTCAGGAAGCACCGCCTTGCAGGATGCTTCTGGACTTGGGTTGATGACTAGCAAGATCTGAGTTCCCTTGCTGTGTAATGATCGTTATTTTTATTCTGGTAAACACTTTTGAATGTGCGCTAAAAAGTTGTGAAGAAGACAGGGGGCATTAAACATAATGCATCTTCTGGCAAGGAGGCAGAGGAATGCAAACTGCAGGGAGAGGAGAGAGTATCTGGAGTCTGAACTCTTGGCATTTGAAAGTTGCTAAAATTAACCCCTTGTTTCTTAGGAGCAGGATATATATATAGTTTCTTATCTGCAGTGCTCTGACACAAGGTACTGGAGAGAAACCTCGGGAGCTCTTCTTTTAACGCAGCTTTCTCATGTCACACTCGGTAGATGTCTGACTTTGTGCCTCAGTTTCCCCTAGGAGGGCGTTCATGCGTGTAAGCATGCACGCAGTATAGCGTGTGCCATGCACAAGCGTGAGAGCGTGTATAAGGTGTGTTGGATGGCTCTAAGGTAGTCCTGCTGCTAAATACTTTGGGGATGGGGGTTTGAGGAGGAGTAAATGATATGTGATTAAACTGCTGCTTATCCTCTGGTCCCCCGTACCTGCTCCTGGGCAGTCGCAGCCCATCACAGAATCACAGAATGGCAAGGGTTGGAAGGGACCTCGGGAGATCACCCAATCCAACCCCTCTGCTAAAGCAGGTTCTCCTAGAGCATGTTACACAGGACTTCATCCAGGCAGCCTTTGAATATCTCCACAGAAGGAGACTCCACAACCCCCCTGGGCAGCCTGTGCCACTGCTCCATCACCCTCAGAGTAAAGAAGTTCTTCCTCATATTCAACTGAAACCAGTTATGTTTCAGTTTGTACCCATTGCCCCTTGTCCTGTCGCTGAGCACCACTGCAAAGAGTCTGGCTCCGTCCTCGTGACTTCCATCCTTAAGATATTTGTATGTATTGATGAGGTCCCCTCTCAGTCTTCTCTTCTTCAGGCTGAACAAGCCCAACAATCATGGAGCGTTAAGGCAAGCCCTGGTGGCTTGGTTGCTTTGGGCTGTGTGTCTGTCCCCCTCGACAGGGTGCAGTGGGTGCGTGCCAGGGTTTCCTCTGCATGCCAGGACCTGCCACCACAGCCAAAAAGCCACAGGCGTTTCACAACAGCTTCTTCATTTCCTACCTCTGGGGCCAGATACCAGCTGGGTGTAAATTGGTGGAGCTATTTGAAATCAGTGGATGCAGTCCGCAGATCTGATCTCATTCTTTGCCCACCATTTGCGATGGCGAGGGACCCTGAACATACCCATATATTTTCCTCTATGAATAATTATTTCCTGGCAATTGTTCAAAAAGCAATAGAAGCAATATACTTATTTCAGCCTCTTTGGGAGCAGCACTTTCAGTTCTCTCATTTCTTTGCTGTCCCCAGAGCCTCCCTTGCTAACAACAATGTCATATACACACTGCAGATAAGTCTGGAAGACAGTTTAAATTATTTTTCAGTATATTCTGATAGCGGAAGAGCAAAATCATATATTTTTGTGACAAATACAGCTATAAAAATTCTGTGGTGGTTCCTTAGCCATGAGGGCAGCCTCTTAACAAGGGGACTATGGATTCCTCTTAACACAGAGAATTTGATTTTAAAGCAAATTTCTTTTTACCTACCTGGGCAAATAAATTGAATGTGCCCAATCTCCCATCTCTTATTGAAAGTATGAGTCTTGATTAAAAAAAAAAAAAAAATCATTAAAATAATCCCTGAAGCCATTCTACGTCGGTATATTTGGAATCACATTTTTGAAGCATATTTTATCTCATGATATCTGTTTATTGTTTTGCCTGGCAACCCATTTATTTTCTGTTTGAATCCTGTTGCACACTACTGAGGTCTAGGTTTATCCCCGTTATCTATAGGCATCCAGAAAAGATGCCTAAGTCACCTTGGAGGACCTCCACAGCAGCTGGGAAGAAGCACTTCCAGGGAATTACTTGGGTGCAAGGTGGACTCCATCGCTGTTTTCTCGCCCCCAACTGCAGAGGTAGCACAGGGTGATTATTTTCCAAATCCAGGCTCATCAGTTAAATGTCTAATATTAGCTGAATTGAGGCTCAGAAGTGATTAATTGAGGTGCATTGAAAATATTCCTCCCCATCCACCCTGTTTTCTCCTGGCTTTTGGAAATAGAGGAGATAATAGTAGAGGAGAGCAAATGAAGCCACCGAAAATACGGGTTCGCATCGTGATTATCCTGCCTTCGGAGGCTGATGTTGCTATAGCAGCGAGTATATAATGCAGGTGTGGTGGGGTTTGAGGCGGTCAGGGCAACAGGTGCCTTCTCCAAGTATTCCCGTAGCCTGTAAATCAGTCTGCTGAGACAGAATCCCTAAATGCACCTTCTAGACGGGGCTTGCGAGAGAGGCCACAGCCCTCTCTCTCCACCTGTGCTTGTATTTTTGGTATCTTGAGTGTTGGCATGGATCTTGAGCAGGGGTTTGAAACCGGAGTGTGTTTGCGTGAGCCTTGGTTCTTTGAACAGACCTGGTATTAGGCTCTAATTAGTGCCTCTGAGTTGTTTTGGCATGTGCACATCAGACAAAAATGACCCAATAATTGACTCCCTTTTCAAGAGCTCACCTTCAGAAGCGCCGCGTGAGCCCTGCTACTTTCGTTTTCACGCTGTCAGGCCTTAATCTGCCAGCTTCATTGCTGGTCGGGGGGGAATTGCTAAATACTGGATTAGTCAGAAAAATCTTACTTCAGAGTGTAAGTACAGAACACAAAAGGGATCTGCTAAGATAGTGAAAGAGAAAAAAAAATCTTCCTTCTCACTGGAAACTTCTTCCAACAGTATAAAGATGGGTGAGTTCAATTCAGCCTTGGTGTAAGTTGGAGGAGCGATGCCACAGAGGATATTGTATCCGAGATCTTTATAGTTTAAAAAAAAGAAGTGTTTATTCTGTACTTCATTCCATGATTGACAGACTGTCATAATTCAGGAGTATTAGACTGTAATTTATAAAACCTGTTTCTGCAACCCCTTGAACTGTACAGTGAATTTATGTGCTGATTTTATTATTAAATTGCTGCATTATAAGAGTACTTGTTCCTACCAGTAGAAGAATCTTTTTTTTTTCCACTTCTGAGTGCGCACAAATTTCTGCAGGATGGGACTTTTCCCTTCTAGTTAGCATAATTATGGTAATGAGCTAGACTAAAAAAGATGGAGAATTCAAGGGACATATTTGGAATATATGTTGATGATAAGATGTGAAACCTTACTATTTGCTTTGGAGCAAAAAAGTGGAAAAATACTCAAGAGAACATGGCTCGTTTTATAATGCTTCAGTCCCAAAGTGCTCCATAACAGGGAGTTGGGAGGCATGGAAGGCAAATTTTGATCTCTTCCCTGCCGTACCAATGGAAAGGGAAATTATTGCCCTAGAGAGGAATTCTGCCTATGATGGCTGTGTTGTAGGAACGATGTTGGGATTCATAATCATTTCACCAAAAGGTCTGCTAATCTTTTCCCCTGCAAAAATATACTCTCAGATGGGGTGACTTATTTCATAGAAGTCCTGGTTTTGTTGTGCCACACATGATCATACTTTGAGTTAACTCGCTAGCAGTTTGCTTTGAAAAGAAATACCTCCTGCCCAAAGTAGTTCCAGCAATATGCAGTAAATCCTGAGCTGAGCTTTCTTCAAGCTCTGGCTGAACGATTTGTTTAGAAATTATTCCAGCACTAGTTTGGAACTGTTTCAAGGGATGGGATTTAGTTGCTTTGGTCAGTTGTAACTTATTTGAAACAGTAATTGGAAAACCACATTTGATCCTGTTCTTCCTGCTTCTTAAGACTTTTCTCCTTAACTTCCATTAAAGCCAATGCATAAGTTTCATTTGCCTTCAATGACAGCTTCATAGGGCTCTTCAAGCAATCTTCATGATAAATGGCATTGGCTCTGGTGAGCACTGGGTCAGTGTGGAAGGAACAGATAGAGTGGAAAGGCGCTCTGGGAATGTGCCCGTGAAGACGTCCCTAATGCCATCGTGGCACATGAGTCTGACGGGAATGAAGTCAAGATTTTCTGCATCACAGCTCATTGCAGTAACTGTAAGCAGTCCTCTCAGTTCTTGTGCTCTCCTTGTATCCCCTCTTCTCATCTTCTGCCTCTTTTTCTGCAGTCATGCAGAGTAACTCACAAAACTAGGAGTTCCCACTGGAAAAGAAGGGCTCTGAGCTTTGCATTGGCTTAGTTTGATCTGATTTTTGCAGTAATCATAACAGTCTGCAGGCAATTCCCTCCACTTGCACGTAATTCCTTCCTAAATTAGCAGCCACCTGACTTCCCTGTAACTATCACAAATGACCTCACACCTGTGGAAGGAACTAAAAGTGCCTACATAGCTCATACAACTTTAACAGCAGCTTCTAGAAGTCATTTTCCAGTGGGTGAGCCCCACAGCTGGTCTTTGCTCATCCAACCCCATGTCTCCCTGTGACCGATTACTGCAGTGCCGGAGATTGCACAGAGGTGTCTTCTCCCAGACTGCCACGAGCTTCTGGAGGGAGCAGCAAGTTAGCTGCTTGGTAGTCTTGCAATTTATAATGTTGTTTTAGTGCACCGGTTTGCTGCAAAGATTTTCGCTGTGCTTCATCTGTGTCTCCCTCCTTCCCTGGAGAGGGCACGTATGCTGTCTCACAGTGATGCAAAGTGCTTTTAAAAGAAAAGGCTACCAGTAAGACATCTGACAGGGACGTTTGAGGTCAACAAGCAGGCAGAAGAAGAGGGAGACGAATGCCAGTGGTGGACGTGAGACCTCGTAGTGCAATTCAAAGCATAAGCATGGATCCGTGCGTACAGGGATATCACCATGTATGCTTTGTAACACCAGGTTGGCTTGTTTTTCTCTACTCTTTGCGCAAACCTGAGTCCGTTCGTGAGGTCTCAAAACAAGGTCCTCCTATGTCAGAGGAAGAAGCTGTCACAGGTTGTCTCCTTACCTTGGAGTGTACGTCACACTGGACTGTGCTGCGGAACCTGCTTTAACTGCTGGTGGGTCTTTAGGCTCTCCTGGCTGCCACAGGACAATAGTGCTGCAGATCCATGGCTGGATACCAGGATCTTCCTCGAGATGACAAATTAACTGAAGAAAATGAGGAGAAGAGGGATGGGCAGATTCTATTAGAGCAAGTGGGTGTTTGAGGCTGTGAAGAACTGGCAATGATGTGTAACTGTACAGACCTTCCTTAAATCTGGGGAACCTGGAAAAAAAACAGGTCACTTGCATTTGCTTTTTTTTTTTTTTTCTCCCCCCTAACTTTGGATGTATTGAGCTGTGTAATAACTTGCACATATCTGGAAGCGATGCAGAGCACAGCAATCAATAATACAAGCAATGATAATCAGGTGTTTCAGCCATCTGACATGAGCAGTCTCCAAAGATAATTCTCTCCCACAGGACATTGCCAAACATAACTTCAGTTTATTCCTAGTAAAAAAGTAAATGCTTCCCTGCCGTGCAGAGACAAACCTTGCCAACGGTTTTTCTGCTGAAAATTGAAAAGGGGTGGAGGTGCAGGAAAAAGCGTGGGGAAATACCCACCGGTGGCGGTGGTGGTCAGCAGACAGCTGGAACATTCTGTGTTCCCCATCACCAGTGTCCCCAGAATCCTTAGAAAGACCTCAGTAAACAGCAAATTTGCCTTCTATTATCAGAAATGCCAGGAGGGAGCGCAGAGGAGCGTGAGGCTGAATTTATTGTTTGTAAAGAACAAAGCAACCTGGCATGAAGGGCCACAGTGAATACGTGGTATTGCCACCGTGGTTCTTGACTGGGTGAGGCTGTGGCACAAGCCCAGCCTGGTCTAATAAAGCTGCCCGTGGGTGGCAGCCAGCACTGGGAATTACCCCGGTCCTGTGTGTGAGCAGGCCAGCTTGGTGCAGCTAATGCCGCTCCCAGGTATTCACCATAGCAATTACGTGTCTCTAGTTAGGTTGGCTGTTTTTTCTTATGCTATTAGCTGAATCTCCCTGATACCAGCCATACAGTTTTAAAAAAAAAAATTAAAGTAATACAACTGTTAAAAAGGAAAACACAAAAAAAGTGAAGCTTTACCCACATGAGTAGCCACAGTGCCTACCACAAGGCCGAGAGGAGCCTTGGTGATCACACAGCAGCAACACTGGGCTCTTCCCCTAACACTAACACCATCATTTGTAATTGATTGTTAAACTGAGTTGCTTCTCAAGCTAATAAAAAAAAATAATCCTTTCTCATTGAGCATCACCAAAATGACATTTATGTTATTCAGGATTTTACCATTGCTCTCCCCTTTCAACACAGAGCAGTCAGCAACAGCACATAAATTTTTATGCCTGCCCATTACAAGGCATTGTATAAAAAGAGACGCAGCGTAGATGATAAAATTGATGTGAAAGTTTTCACCGTGCCCTACCAAAAAGCCGGATAATTCAGAGCAGGTGGTGAGGGAAAGTTCCCAACCCTGTGCCTCCTGTGTGGTGCTTGCCTCCTGGAAGCTCCACAGAGCTGGTTAGTGCCTGCACGACCAAGTCATTCATTCCCCAGCGAGGAGGCTACTAAGAAAAAGGGGAGAAACAGATTGTCAGATGCCAGTGGATTGAATAGTCAATAAGTGTGGCAGATAAGGACATAGACCAATCACTGGCACAATGTTTAATAAAATCTCATGGTCTCTGTCGCTCTGGCCAGCTTTCTGCTACATTTTATAGGTCACGGTCCATGAAATTCCATAGGAACTTTCATAGATATTCTCTGTAGCAGAGTACGACATTTATTTGTTATTAAACCATCTAATTTAGGGAGGATGAAGATGCTTTATCCAAAAAACATGCAAAGTACTCTTTCATACGATTTCTCTCTAATGTATCTGTATTTTGGGATATCTATATAACTCTGTAAGCTGCTTATTTTTTTTTCTAATGGGAAATAATAAATGAATATGATTTAATAATGATCGCACTAGAAGAGGCCAGGATATTCGTTAACTCTAAACTCAGATTGCAACCTCTGCTTGTTTTTTGACCTGCTGACCCATACTGTCACTACAAAAAGCTGTCATCTTTAATCATGAGGAACAGGAGCAGCAGAGAGTTATTCATGGTAGGAGTCAGTGCTAAGCATTGCATTCCAATCCCAAATGCCAGGGAAGGCAAGAGATGATGTTCTGGTGGGTCCAGCTTTTATTAGTTTTGGCAGCTGCAGGAGGAGGAGAAGGTGAGTGGGGATTGGAGGTTGAGAAGGATCAAAGGTTGAGAAGAATAACATGGAGAAGTGTCTCTTTTTCTCCAGCCCAGTGGTTTTGTAAGAGAATATGCCTGCTTATATGATATAAATCAAATGTGTTCTTGATTGTACAACTTTGGTTATAGTACATTGTCCCATAGGCCTGATACCTGTTTGGGGATGTATAGGACCTGCTAGCTGTGAGCTAAAGGTCCCATATGTGTGTTTTTCATACATAAAAATCCTGTGAGGGACACTTGGAAGATGGAGGGTGAAGGAGAGAGAGGACGAGAAACATGCAAGAGAAGAGTGGGGTGGAATGCTGGATCTGTACCACTACTCGTGATAGAATATTGCCGTGAGATGTTGAAATTGCTGGTTTGCCATGGCATCAGTGCTGACTTGACAAGTCCCTTTATCCATTGGTCTGTGTTACTGGTAGAGTATTGCCCCACTTCAGCTCAGGAGCGAGCCCTGGCAGTGGTCAGGATTGTGTATCCGCAGAGGTGGTCATTCTTGCAGCTCTATGTGGCATATACCAGCTCACATGACCTGCAACTTGTCTTAATGAAACCAGAGGAGAACCTGCAATGCGAAAGCCCTCAAGGCTTGTAACCTTACTGAAATAATCTATTTTGGGAAAAAAAAATTTAGAGTTTTTTTAGCAGCATAAAATGTGTGAGGGTCTGCAGATAGCTGTAATAATTCCCGTTCACTCAAATCGCAAAGCATACCACTATCAAAATTTAATCTGGGTTCTTTGGAGCATAATCATATTTCACTCATTTTCCTTCATCCTTTTGCTTGAGATAAATGAACCCCTTCTGTGCCACCACCAACCCAGAATTCATAAGCTGGTATTTTACACCCGGGACAAGGAATGTAGCAAGTGGCACTTTATGACCCATCCCTCATTCCCCTCCCTTCAACAATCAATAGCGTTTTCAGCATATGTCTCTATTTAAAGTTTACTTACAGCTTTCATTTCAAAATGAGATGACAGCAGTCATTTTATTGCCCAGCACTCCTGTGCCTGCCTTTGTTCATAAGACACCACGCTCTGGCAAAAACGATCTTTACTTGGCAGGGTACCCCCTCGGAGTGGTACTTCTTGGAACAGGAGAACCTCTGGCAAGTGACCAGTGTCACTGCTGAGCCATGCTGCGTCTTTGATTTTTTTGTCCCTCCAAATACATGCTTTTTGGCAATAGTTCATTCAGATCTGGTTCAGTTAGCCGTTCGCCTTTAGTGACAGTAATTCCTCTTGCAGCGCTGGAGGTGAACATGCAATGGGAGGAAGAGAAAGTAGACAGATGTGGGGTTTTTTTTGCAGCTGGATTAGAAAACGTGCAAGACTTCTATCCAAATGCACCTGGTTTTCCTGGGTTTTCCCAATCTTCTCTTGATCTTCTTAGGGCTTCTACCAAGTACATACCCCTTTCCTCTAAACCCCCCAAAATAGCTGTGAGGTAGGTGCTGAGGTGGTGTTTTCAATTTGGACTTCAGTGTTTAAGGACATGCCTAGCAGCAATTGAGAAGGCAGCAGCTCGGTTCCACTGACTAAGTTCCTAAACTGCATGATGAGATGCCGTGGAGTCAGTATGGCAAGTCTACATTTACAGATCAGCAATTCCTCCAAATTGCTACTCCTGCCACCCTGTGGCCTGCATGACCCTTGGTTTCAATGTTTCTCTCACAGTAACGTGAATCCTGTTGCTGTAAGTGCCTCATTGCAATGTCCTCCCCACGCTGAGCTCCAGCTATTGACCATTTTGTGATTATTGTATCCTGCCTTATCTTGGAGGCCTGGGGCATCATATAGCATCGTCCTTCTGCTTCTCTAGCCTGGAGAAATGGGGAAAAAAAACAGGTGGAAAGATTCCTCAAAGGGTATGTTTGAGTATTGTCATGGCAGTTCTTGACGACACAACTCTTGGTCATTTCCCAATCTTAATTTATACATGTGAAGCCATAGCTTTTGCTAGCGTCAGTCTCAAATCCTAGTGATGTCACTCAAATTTATGCTAAAAGGTATTCTTCAGACCATCTTTTTCTCAAAAAAACCACCAATTTACCTCAATCCTTGCAGACTTCGACAATCACCCTGAATCTTAGAAATAATACCTTGCATTTGATGTGGTTTTGATTATTCATTTACCTGTGCAATTCCCTACCCATGCCATGTTTCTTACACACACACTCCCCTTTCTAAGCAATTATAGCCTAAGTAAACCTAAATCCCTCATCTTATTAAAAGTTACGACTTTCACAAGTTAAAGGTGAAATATAGTTTGGTCCAATTCTGCTTTGTGCCAGTGTGTTTGTATACCTGCCTTATTGCATAAAAACCATAAGAGAAACTTGTAGAAAATTTTGACATATATTTTGTTTGCTATTATGGTTTGTCAGATGTTTCATTACATCTTGGACACACATAACTAAACAATTTCTAAAGAAAATGGACTATTTACGGTCATCTGCTGGAGGCCTGCAGCCAACACTTCACACCATTTGTCAAGAATATTTTTGCCATGGAAGCACAGGCAGCGATGGGGACTGGGGGAGCCGGGTGCAGGGCTGGGGAGAGGGTGAGGACTGAGGGCTGCAACAGTGAAATCCGAATGAGGAGGACACAGAAATACATGTTACATCAGTCATGTAATGCCCAGCCAATGGACTTTCCAACAGTTGTTTGAAGGGCAGGAGAATGGCTCAGGAGACCCAAACATTTGGATATAGAGGTTCAGATTGCTGGGATGTGCTTGAGCACAGCCAGAGCGAGGGCTCTGATCCTGAGCTGAACATTGTGGGAGAGAAAAGTCAGGAGTTAGCCCAAGACAGGAGAGCAATCTTGGAAAGATATTTCTTTGTGTAGTTGCTTCTCCCACAGCAAATATTTGCATAAATGTGTATTCCAGTAAAGCTGTGTAGCATCTTAACAACATTGAAAGCACAGGAAAGACTGTGAGACTTGAAACTAATCAACAGGTTTCCACGTCTTCTTGCTGTAAGGACTGATAGCCCTAAATAAACCCCACAAAAAGTCTGTGTTTTGCAGAGATTTCCCCAAATAATAGGGGTCAAGTTCCCTCCCACATTTATTGCAACACTCCTACATAGCCAAACCTTATTTTGTCGATTCAGTGGAATTAATCACATATTCTCTATAGGGAGTTCAGTAGAATTAATCACGTAGTCTTTATATGGATTTGCTATGAATGAGAAGGTATATTAATATACAGGCAGACGGTGAATATTACAGTGAATAGTTTCCTGTTAACACAAAGCATCGCTGCGTTTCTTTGAGCAGAGATGACTAGCTTAAAAGAACATCTTTCATCTGTGTAAATGGTTTACTGGGGGGCATTGCAGATTGCTCTGAATAGAAATTTTTTTCACAGAAACAGAGCTAAAAAGATAACACAAGTAATTGCATTCTCTAGTGCCTCCCAGTGCTTTACGTGTTCTCCTCTATGGGGGAAAAAAATCAGCTATTGGTTGCCTGGTGAATTTAGTAATTGTAACTAATGGGGTTGTTTCTTTTTATCTGTGTTTTAGGACGGAATGGGGAACCTGAGAATCACAGAAAAGGGTCTAAAGCTCGAAGGAGATTCAGAATTCTTGAAACCTCTCTACGCCAAAGAAATCCGGTCAAGACCAGTAAGTTGCTGGGAAAGGAATAAGCACGTTTCTGTAGCCCTGACTGTAAGAACCCATGAAGTGGCAGGGTGGCTTGGTTATCGGATCAGTTACTGTGGCCACTCTATACAAATGTAATCTGGGGAGTGAGACAGTGGGTGTCCTCGGGGTACCTCATCTGGGTACTACATCCTCTGGGCAGCTGCAAGGTTGATATGCATGGGTTTAGTTTGTAGTTAAAATGGTTCCAGGACCACTGAGAAGTCACACTGTCTTTTTGTCTCCATCTGAGTTCATCTGAGAGACCTGATGTTTCTGAGGTAGAGTGATGGCAGGCAGTTATGAAATCCAGCTCACGTTTAACTAGTTACTCCCTTTCTGCAGGGAGGTGATGCCTTGGCACAGGGGCCTGATCTGTTGTTAGCTGGCACTGTAAACCCATATTACCTGCTCGGTCCTATTTCATGTTCTGTTTTAAAATTATGGCAGTTAAAATTCAACACTGCTAGGAGAGACTGCTTGACAAAAGTGGCAAGGATGTTAACAACTGAAAATGAGAAAGAGCCCAAGTGTGATTGAAATAGCATTTTCATAGCAGCACTTCATTGACTGTCGGTGACTTTTTTGCTCTTTCTAATGCAATCCTGTTTGTCCTGAGCAGCTTTAAAATAACTGAAACGATTAGAGAGAGTTTCCAGGATCCTTCTCACAAGATGTCATCTATCTTGTTTCCCGATCCAAAGTGTTAATTTGAGTCAGATACTAACCTTTCATTTTGATAACAATGGCAGATAGCTAATTAAATAAAGTTAACGTCCCTTTATCTCAGCATTTCAGTGGTCTTGTAGGAATTGGAACTTGTAGCATAATCAACACAACATCCGATACAATATCCGATTTAATTATTGAAGGTTGTAACCTCTGTAAGATGGCTAGGAATTGATTTGAACAAGCATAATAATTTAGGAAGAAAAGTTAATGAGAAAACGTTCATATCTATAAATGTTTTCATCCCTGAATTAAAACAGAACTGCAGAACCTTACATGTCATGCACTTCATAATGTAAAATGTGTGGAAAAGGTGCAGCATTCGGTTTGATAAATAGGCTGACAAATTGCTACTTACATTTCTTTTTCTCTAGTTAGATTGCTGGAAATAATACTTGATTACTAAGAGAACTGAGACCCACTTCTTGTTAGTGGGGAGTTTACTGTTTACGTATTATCATATTGATCTACATTTTAATACAGCAGGGGGGACAAAAGGCGTCTCCTTCTTGAGGTTATGAAACTACTTTCCACACCATCGACAGTGTAATGAATGCAAGGAGCAAGAAATATAAAGTAAGGCCTTTGTGTGTGTTCCATTTATTATCCTGTCTCCAGGATTATTTCTGCTGATAGCCAGAAAAGGATCTAGTTGCAAGCCAGAAGGTCTGATCTACAGCCTAGTGAGTTGGAGCATCCCTGCCGGCTTCAGTAGATGAGTCCTGGAAACTTTATTAACTATACAGTTGCATAAACCATATGCATGCTTTCTTTGACTTCTCAGTGGGGTTAAACTCCACTGGAATAGGCTGTGCTGGCTTTCAGGTTGCTCACGATAATGCTGGAATTACTGTTGGGCTGGGTGCAACAGGGACGATCCTATTGATTTCAGTCAACTTCTGCTTTCTCGTGCTATGTGTCAGTTTGGCCCCTTGTAAGCAAATGAAAGAATTGCAGTCAATCAAAGGATGATAGTTATGGAATATTTAAACATATTATTATATAATTGACACTGTATTTTTTTAAAGAACAGTAGCATGACCCAGTATTCTCTTGGAGGGAAGGATACTGGCAATTCCTGAACTTGATGAATATTGCTAAAATAAAGTGCCAAACTCAGCACTCAGTAGTACAGATGAACATCCATGCTAATTCCATAGTAATCTTCTCTGGGTTTTCAGAAGTGCTTAATGCGGCTTTAAATATGCAAAGTGTAACAGAAACAATATGACAAATAACAGTAAGTAAAGAGCATCCCAGAAATAAGCTGACATATAATATTTCTCATAAGTTTAATTAAACAGCCTAAAAGTTGTGTACAGTAATAGATAATGGTTTTATATAAAGCTCAAAAGACTTTCAGATGATGATTATTTATAGAAGACTTTCATTTAAAAAAGAAATTAATTTCACTATCATTCTGTGTAGTAGCTGAAGGGGTGTTGGTGCAGCATGGAAACGGCAGGGGAAGAACTGCTTTTTGTGGAAGCGGCTGCAGCCCCGTCACCTCCCGGGTGTGGTTTTTCCCACCCGTGTGTCTCAGCAGTGCTGCTCCCCACGCGGCCCTGCTGTGGGCAGAGCTGAGCAATCCCTGCCAAAATATCTCCAAAACATGAATTGTGATAATTCTGGAAAGCCTGAATTTGTCACCGGTGCCTCTTCTCTGCTGCATCTCTTTAAGTCCCAGGGAGGTGGTAATTAAAAGTACCCCACAGTGTTGCTTTCCTAGGAGCTGTGCCTTCTGGTTTAAAGATAGTTTGGGATTTCCATTTAAAAGTGGATTTCTTCTTCAAATTCATTTGGTGGGAATGAAAGACCGGGGTTTAGAGAGGAGGAAAAGCCCTCAAATGTCATCCCAAGAGATGACGAGTGCCTCTGACCTTATGTAGTTTGTGCCTTAAAGAGCTCTAGTAGGTACTGCCTGCCCCCTCCATCACCTTCTGGACAGGGTAGCTGCATTTAGCTGTGCTCCTTTTGGAAGATAGCTCATTGCAGCTGAAATTACAGCCAAGAAGAACTGAGTCTGCTGTACTGTGGCATGCAGTTGATGACAACCCAACAAGGGCATCTTCCTGGGAGTCCCTTCAAAAACGTTAGCAGAAGGATTGGACCAAAGTGGTTCGGTCCTGTTACTGGAGAAGTGGTCATTAAGATCACTGGCATGAACTGGCTGCTTAAAGCTGCTCCCAGCCAGTTTCTTTCTGCATTGCCCCTGCCTCCTGTCTTGTGAATGGCACCCTCCAGGCTCACTTTCCTTTTCCCTCACCCATTCCAGAGCGATCCTCCAAATCCCTCTCTCTTCATGTAACGAGGGTCTCTGTTCCTGTTGTTTCCCAATTCTAGTCCTGGCTCAGTAATACTCTGTAGTGCCTCCTGGATTGGGACCCTATTTCTAAGCATCCGAGCTTGCAAATAAACATAACGTTGTTGCTGTATGAGACTAAAGTTTATCTGGAGGTTAATGAATAGTAACTGGTAGTAGCAGTGTTTGCACCCTTGTAGTCTTGTCTTAAAGAAATGAGATAGATGCATTCCCTTTTCCAGGAGCGATCAGAGCATCTTAAACTCCCAGCTCAACATATTGCACACTAAACAGTATTTTCCATGCCACTTGCATGGAACATGAGCATCTTGCTGCCTTTAATTAAGAAGTTAACTGGACCATGAAGTATTGCCTGTGTAAATAAAAGTGATTTGTACTTAGTCAAGAAGGTGCATTAGGAATCCTTGCATTTCTTTACTTGCACATAAATTATGGAGATTATTAAAAATTGGAAGGGTCATCTATAAACCCATCTGTAGCTCAGCTGCACTGTCACTCTCAAAATGTAGCTGTCTTTCTAACTGTTGTAATTTATTGTGGACTATCGTGTGAACCATCTGCTTGCTTATAAATCAGACAAACTTTGACTGGAAGTCGCACGCAGCAGCACAAATTGTTAATTTTATGTGCTGGAAAGCAATGGCAACAGTTCTGCGGTCTTCTGTCTTCATTGCCTTCATTTGAATAGAAATTTAAACCAGGAAATTTTCCTGCCTTTCTTGAGAAGAGTTGCTAGCAAGCAGGTTGCTTCAAACTCACATTAAGCACAGATTTAGCTTTCTTAGTGTAGTTGGGGTGTTTTGAAGCTTGCCACATCCAGGTCTGTAAGTAACTTAAAAGGGGCAAGACAGAGAACAGGCTATGTGCGCTTTCCATTCCAATAACAACAGAAATAAAATCCTGTGCTGCGATTATACAGGAAAATCAAGTTAATTACTTCTCTCAGGAGCTGTGTGACAACCAATGAGATGATAATCTCAGCTTTAGGAAGCAGAGAAAGACATTGCCATGATAAGATTAGGATGGTTTTGCCCTTTCAGTGTTCATTTCGAGTGCATAGATAGAAAAAAATAAACCTCAGTTTGCAAATGTTTACACACAGGCTTAAATTTTCTTACCCTGGATCCTTTTAAAGACATGAGGATGGATTTGCCTGATGAAGATTTTTTGCAGTATAAAGCTCTTGGCTGATGTCCTGCCCGTTCAGCTCTCTTGACTCTCCCACTGATGGGTGGGTCTGGGAGCATGGATGTAAACGTGGGCACCAACCCTTCTTGCATGTCCTCTGCTGGCGGGGGGAGCTCCAAGTTTTTCTGTTGTTGTGCAGGTGTAAGTGATGGCAAAATTCACCAAATAGATTTTGAGGAGATTTTAAATATTTCTTAAAAGAGATCTCTTAGTGTATTTAGATGGTTTCGTGTTAAAGGTCTGCTTCCCACTATTTTTAATCAACTGAAAAATGAATTTAAAAGACAACTCCTATACATCAAACAAAAAAAGCCTGAGGCAAAGTACAGTGCCCTATTTACATTTTCCTTTCTTTGGGTGATGTTAGAGGTCCCTATCCTGCTCCCTGTGGCAACGGGTGTCTCACTGAGAGCTGCATGCTCGCTCAGAGCATTGGAGCAAACCTGGTCTCATTTGAAGCCATACAAAATAACCAGCGACTGCAGTGGAAGAAGGACTGGGCCTGTCATTAACATTTGGCTGTGATTCTGCAAGGGCATCTGTTTGGCCCAAAAAAATCACAATTGTGAATTAGGGCTGATACCTGCTATTCCCTTTACTGGTGTTTAGTAAGTTCTCATCAGCATAAAAGCTAGACTAGCAAGTGCATAAAATATGCTTGTCTGTACTTTACATTTTCCCCAGCCAGTATTTGAATGATAGAAATTTTTAAGGAAGCTTTTAGGAGTGATAAATAATTATTTTGCCAATGTACTTGTCTCACTGTGTTCAGATCTGGAAGAAGAGTGGTATAATTTTAAAGCACAGAAGCAGTTCTGTAATGGACGTATTCTTTTGTATTATTTTCTCTGCATGTCTACCTGCCTCAAAGCTAAAAATACTCACTGAAAAACAATAAACCATGTATTTGGATTAAACAATGACATACCTGCCTCATAGCCATAAATACATATTTATAAACAATATAACATACTAATTTGGATTAAAAGGCAACATTCACCCATGAGGAAAGACAATACAGATGGCAAGATAATTGCAACTTTGCATGATGCTCCAACTGTGTGGTAGAAATCTAGCCTTCAGTAAAGGCTCAGATAGAGAGCATGAAAGAAGGCTGCTATTTTTTGAGGAGGGAGACAGAATAATTCCTTTTCTTCCTTTGTCAGAGTTTACAGAGCAATAAAAGGATATTGAATTAGTTCCTGATGATTTGGTCTAGCAAAGTGCTTAAGGATTTCAGCACGCTCACTGAAACCATCACAGGGTGGAAATGAAGTTTGTCTCACCATGCCGCCGTCACTTAGCAGTCCCTGCATGCTCCCACCACCTCTTCGGACATTACTCCTCCCAGTGTTTCGCTATTCCCTTAGTGACCGGTTCTCTTCAACAAAGAGAGGAATCTTCTTTCTTGCACATTAGGATACGAATGAGCCTATAAGAGCTTCTGGCAGCTAGTGAAGATGTTGGTCTCCTGCCTCTGGAGCAGTTCAGCTGCCTCTGTGGCTTTGGGTAGAAAAAACTCACGCAATCCGAGGCCAACTTCTGAAGCATGAAGCTTCCTCTAACTGCGTCTTCATAGCTTACTGCTTCTTGGTTGATTTTTGGCAGCAGATGTTAAAATGTTGTTTAAAAGCCCTGATAATTTAAAAAAAAAAAGAGCAAGGTTGCTTGTGATGGCACAGCCAACAAAAGCAAGCTTCTTGCAGCTGTGCTTGGCCATCTCATATTCTCCCCATAGGGTTTGTTAAGCTTTGGCTGTGGCACCACTCGATACCTTGTCACAAGTTCTGTGCCAGTGTGCTTTTGCTATAAATGTCTCTCTCGGTTTGGTCAGTTTGAGTCTTGCTTGCCCAACAGCTATCAACAGAGAGGAGAGCTGGCAGTCAGCAGGACAAACAGGAAAAACAAACAGAAGCGGTTGAGGCATAATTTTGGCAGAAGCGCCCTCACCTGATGCACAGATATTGTTGCCATCACCATCCAAAGCAGATTTGAGTCCACATACAGCAGTAGGCTGTGAGCATCCAGTGGGATTTATAAAATTGATGTGCTCTCCTCTTAATAAATTTCATTCTTAAGCAATAAAATCCAGAGAACCTACTTCAGACTGAACCTTGGTTGCCCCAGTGCTTTGGGCGCAGTTAGTGGCTCTGTGATATTTCCAGTGTGCTGAAAAGGTGGAAGTTTAAGTAAATTTTACAGCAAGTATGAAAACATTTCCCTCCAGCTTCATAGTAAAATTGGCCAGAAGTCGCTCCACTTCGAATTTTGAAGGAAATTCTGTAGGCTGGCTGGAGGGGTCCTTCCAACAATACCAGAACTAAATCTTGCTTTGTCTAACAAGCTGGTGTTGTGTGCCGCACACTGAGAGCACAACAGGGAACTGAAGTATCCCACCAGCTGCAAAATCAGAGTATCCCAAAGAAAAGCAAGAGTGGAAGCTCTGAAGTAAACAAACTTTTTGAAAGAACTCCACAAGTTGCATTTCAAAGCAAAATCTCGTGGAGGCTGCCTATGGTATTTTGAAAAGGGTTTCATTAAATGTTGCTAACTTGTCATAAGCTCTCTTAAATGGAAGGGTAATGGCTCATAACATTTGTAAGCTTTTTAATTTCATGCAATATGAGCAGTGTAATCAACACCTATTAAAGTCAATCAGCTGTGCCAAGTGGGCTACCTACCTCGGCTTTTGTCTATATTTTCATCACGGGTACACCACTGCACTAACTCTGGGAACAGCATGTTTGTGCTTTCTTATCCTAGCATCAGTGGAGATTTTGTGTCCAGAAAACCTGATATGGTCACTGCAGAAGTACCTGAACCCATAAGCTGAATAAGCACTTTGTAATCTGTTTTTTACCTTCTAGGGAGGGAGTTTGGGCCATGGAGTTGATGTGAACTAGTTAATAGCTCCAGAGCATTTCCCAAACGATCTCCCAGTGTATTTGACTTTTTCCCTTTGACAGGTGAAATTTCTCTGCATGAGCTGGTTGTGGAAGGAGAGGGGAGCTGTTCAGGCCATGTGTTTGTTTTGCTGTTCTGATCTGATTCCCGTCTCCTCTTCGTTTTAAACATATGCAGCTGGACTCTGCGGTCATAAAAACAAGTGATGTGCATCACAGCTCAAAGCGAGCTCCTGGGTTAAGGCTGGGTGCTCTGTGGTCTCTAAGCTTTTGCATTGCATTTTTGCCGTGATCCCAGAAATTGTGTGCATTTCAGCTGTGAAGAGGAGGACAGTGGGGCTGAGTTTTGTGGTGGAGCTGTATTTCCACAGAAAAGTGGCAAATCAGCTAACTTTGTGTGTTTCAACTGAGTCTCGAGCCTTGAGACAGGAGTGCGGGCACTAGAAGCTAAAGAATAGAATAAACGTTTGATTTAGTTTATTCCCCCAAAAGGAAAAAGAAAAGACATTGAATTATTGATTTTAAAGTTGAAAGAAAAAATGGCTGAGCTGAATGAATTTGGCAGGCAGTTGCTTGCCTTCCTTGGACAGGCACTACTCTTCTAGTGTCTGTTATTTCAGCTTCGGTTTGGCATCTTGAATTTGCGTGCTGGCTCTATGAATTAACTGGGAAGCTGCTGTGAAGCTCGTTTTTCCTAATTAGACATTTATTATAGCCTCTCAGTATTCCTACAGGCTTCTAAACCTTCAGGAGCTGTATATCATCTTTATTTTTCTATGTTTAATCTTATATTAAAAAAAAAAAAAAAAAGCACAGGGGGCTTACCAGGGGATTCATGAGTGCGGGACACATCAGTCACACCTACTGATGACAGGATTTCTGTAGCTGACTTGTATTGCCGGACAGGTATTACTGTTAAAAGAGAAGCTCTTCTGGTAGTTGACTACAGCTGACCTGAACCAGCCCGTGGGATTGAACACATTCATAGAGGAGCCTTGAATTCTCAGTCCAAAACTTGATCCAAATTTCATCTTAATAAGCTGTAGCCTCAGAAAGAAGTAAGCCTCACAAAGCACCTGCAAACTGCTCAGGGAAAAACGTGTGTGATCGCGTACTGCCGCATTTCTCTCTCTCAAGGGCAAAGGCCTTGAGTTTAAGGATTTACTACGTCTAGACATCGCTGCTGACAATCAGGATTCTGGCTGCTTTGGGAAGGCTGAAATATAAGAACAGCTCCTTAATACTAAAAATGAAAAAGGAATAAAAATTTATACAGTATGGACAGAGACAAGATAGAGACAAATAGACAAAGGAAACACTAAAAGACAAATAGCGAGATCCAATTATAAAGAAAAAGAATGTTTTTCTGTTATTTCCAAGAAGCCTCAAGAGCAGAGCTTCGTGTCTTCTTACCACAGGACAGCAAACACTTCTGCAACTCTTCTGCTGATCAAAACTATTTCAGCAGCAAGGTTATGCATTTTGTAAGGCAAGCGTTACTTGACAAGACAAACCGTGCTGTCATTAGGAGGTGCAGACACACACAACTGGTTTTACAGACAGTTCAGTTTGTGTGGTCTTTGATTTGCAACAGGAAAGGAAAACCAGACCTTGCAGGTTTCATTTACCAGTTGCTATGTCAGTAATAAGAGTTTCTCTGATTGTTCTGTTTCTAAGTGACAAATATAGGATCAGGAGAAAGAAGAACACAGGGTGAAACAAGAACAACTCTAAATTTGCTCCTATTCTTTTAGGGCAAATTTGTTGAGGCTCTTGGGACAACCGAGTTGCTTCTTTTGAAAGAAAAACTAAGATTTCTTTGGCTGTTAACATTTCCCCGAATGGAACATCTCTATTCTTGAACTCTGTTTGTCTGAGGCCATGCCTGGCCGTCTACTCCCATGTACGCCAGCATCTTTCAGGAAGGGACAGTCCCACGCCAGCGTTAGCGGTGCAGTGCTGGAGTGCAGGACACTACTGTACGTGTGTGATAAAAATGGCTATCAATCTAGTCACAGAGATAGGCTTTCTGACTTGTCAGTGAATCATTGATCTAGGCTTCAGCCCAACCAGATATTTAATTATGTGCATAATTTACAGACATAAGTAATTTCATTGGCATCAGTAAGGCTGTTTGCATGCATAAAGTCAGGCATACCTTGTGTTCTTTGCTGGATTTTGCCCTGTACTTTCTACATACGCTGTGTGTGTGTGGCAGAGCAAAGCCACTGGCAGGGGTCTGTCCTGCTGGTTTCTGTACAAACGTGGAGACAGACACAGCCCTTTCCTCCAAAAGGTTTTACCTTGTCACTAGGTAGACAGAGAGTGGGACAGGAGATAGGGATGAGAGTGAGCACAGCGGCTTGCTCATTCCCTCCTACAGCAGCTGGGGCCTGGTGCGGGGAGTCCTCGGTCCATGTGCACACTCATTTTAGTAGATCACGCGCCCCAAGTATAAAGGAGTGTTGTGACAGAACTGGCAGATACTTTCAAATAAAAGCTGATATGGTAAAAAATTGTCCTTCTTGGGGGGATGAAGAAGCGCAGTTTCCATGATGCCCATTGTTTTGTTTTGTTTCTTTTTTCATTTTTTACTGCAGGCTCTCAGTATAAAATGTCACACGCCCATTGATTTCCTCTTGATTTGCTGTGATCCTGAGTCCAATGAACTTTTTAGGTTTGCTTCCAGTCTGGCCTTAAAAGGTGGCATAATTTTCTGAGGCAGGTTGTATGAAGTACTGGCAGGGAGTCTGCTCCTCATTTCTCTCTGAAAGGGAATAATCTATGGAACAGAAAGAAAATTCAAGATGTTTCAGCTCACAGTATTTCTTCCTTGTTCATCCATCAGGGCACAATCCTTGTTTGCCGTCTTTCCATGGAATAGCAGGAGACTTCTCACTTTCAAACCTTAAATTTTCTGTGAGCAGGAGCAGAATGAAAGTGTCTGTCTTCTCACCGATGAGGTTCCCCAGATAGCATCAACTGTACAGTGCTGCTGCCATCCAACTTCCCCCAGAAACATCCCTTCTGAGGATAGAGAGATGTCTTCCTTTGGGAAGTCCTTCATTCTGGCCCACAAGGGAAGGTTTTATTAAAAGTTTCTTTCAAATGCAGCAGTGCTAAAACTTGATTTGTAAATCACTGTCTGTTTATGAAAATGGTCAGTAAATGCATGCCGAGATTTGCACGGTATCTTAGTCAGTGCAGGATACTTCGCTGGATTCTTAATTTATAGTCTAAAACTATGCAATGAATTTGCTTTTATGACCTAGGCTTTTTCCTTTCTTTCTTTGCAGCCACAGCTTGATATTCTGCTTCTAGTTGTTCTTCTTGAGCAAAACATTATATCGTTCCATTGTCTCTCTTGATTTAGACAAGGGATGGATTTGTCATGGGGCATTTAATAAATAAAAGTGGTTAACATCTGAGTTCTGCTTCTCTGCTAAGAAGCCAGCAGCAGCTTCAAAAGATTGCCCGTGGCACCATGAATGGGTGGCTACTGATTTGGAGAGAAGCGTGCTGTTCACTGAATCATCCGTATCACTCCTCACAGTGCCTGGAAAGTTGTCTTTTCCAAGTACTAATGCAAGCTGAGCCTTCCTCTCGGATGCGATCTGACAGGACTGCAGCCCAAGGCAGCACAGCTGAAGAATGAGATGTGTTTTTTCCAATGAGAAACTTTGTAAGACATCAATATTTAAAAGCAGAGAAAGAAATGAAATTACAGACAATCGGGTTGATTGAGGGGCGAAGAGAGGTCATTTGTCTGGCAGAACAAGCATCTCTCGCCAGCAGGGCTTTCAGTTCTTTAGCCAAAAGCTGTTGTCTTTCTTTTGATTAAGTTGAGCTGGAAGAGTGTGAATAACTCATTGTTTTTCTTAAAATCATTATTTTTTGAGGTATATTTTGCAGGTTAGAAGTACCAAGTGGGCATAGCTGCTCATCACCTTAGAGCGGTTGATATTTCCCTTTAAGCAGATGCACTGTTGTGCTGTACACACAGGTGAAGCCAGGCAGTGAATGGCCAAACGATCCATAATCCAAACGCACACTAACTGCTGTCAAAGGTCAAGAGATCAACCTGAGCTGATTTAGTGACTTGGTTTCCAAAGAGCCATGGCTGGAAGACAGTGGGTTGGTGGCATGAACCTGAACACATCTCCTCTGATGCTTCCTGTGGTGGAGTGTTCAGAGCCTGTGTCCTCCAGTTTTTTGCAGAACATCCTTCACTGTTTAAATGCAGTAAAGGCCACACAGGGCAATGGCATGTATGTTGTCAGTGCTGCTGGCTTGAGAAGGACCTTTTATTGCATGTTTACTGTTGCTCCAAGCCAAAATATTTATCTGTATTCTGCTGCCTCTTGAAATCCCCAGCTCCTACTGCAAACTGACTTTTGCTATATATGTTTCCTTAAGATCCCAACTGTTATTTATAAATTATGAACCTTGATGTTGGTACACAGTTGGGAGAGCAGCAGGCTTTTTGTTTCTCTGCAACATTTTCTATTATGCAGCGTTCTGGGAAGCGTGGCATAGCTGAAGTAGAAGAAATGGGAACACATAGGCAGGACCCTTCCTGCGCCCTTTCCTGGTAGGAGCCACTGGTGAGGCATCTTCACTGATCTGTTTTGTTCCTTCAGAGTTTTGAAAGAACTTCAGGAATAAAAACATTGGGAAGCAAATGCCTTCTGTTTAAAAATGGAGACAACCAGACAGCCTGAGCCACCCTGCTGATTGCCCAAAGAGTAATTCAGGGTCCTTGGCTTTTATATGCCTCCCTGTGTTCTATTTTACCTTCGCACGTCCTAATCTCTTTGGCTGCTTTTGCCATTATTCACCATTTCCCCAGACAACATTCCTGTCTTCTTCCAGGCATGGCAAAAGCATCTGCTGCTCTTTCTGTGAGCCTGACATCTCTTGAAATACCACTCCCCAGCTCCCCGGTGGCGTTGGTTAGGGATGTATTTTTGCTCATCAGCCCTGTACCTTGGCGATACCCTGTGTTCCTCTCCTCTCTTCACCCCGAAGCAGATGCTCAAGAGCGTCTGTTGAATGGCAGCCGCGAGATACAGTCAGGTCCCAACACAGAGCACCCTGCTGCTCATGCAGTTGTCCCACTGATGAGACTTTTGCTGTCATGCTATCTCTGTAGGTATATGTGTTCGCTGTAGCAATGTCCGGCATGATTTAGCATCTTTCCTCCAGATCAATCCAATTTCGTGTCACATGCTTAGCTGCATCTGTCATTTTACCTTTTCAAGTGTACGACTGCCTTGGCTGTTAGATGTTCAGCCTCTCCGAGACAGATGGAGGTTTGCAATTCTTCCTCTCCGAGATGGTTCCTGTCTGACACTAACTCGCACATGGACCATTGCGGCACTGCGGGTCAGAGCTTGGCCCCTGTGTTTATTCCTGTGGGGAAGCCTCTGTCTAGTCATGTAGACCTACAGAGCATCCTTCTTAAAAGCTGAATATTGATCATTTCAGCAGAAGAAACAAAGTGGTTAGATAAAAGCAATTCAAAAACAGTCTGTGCAAATGTTTCTGTGACCCCATAACCCTGTATCATAATTAAAGCACATCAAATTACTTTGGTATCAGAGGTACAATCATGGGCCCAGTCATTCTTTTCTGTCCTTCCCGTCTTTCCAGATATGCCCATACAGAGTTAACTGAATATATTTCTACAATAAATATTCCCACAACAAGGCCAAAATATGGTTTTCATCAATCATTTTATAGCTGCTTCAAACCTGTCACACCAGTGTATGTGCTTACAGCAGCTCAGGGAAAAAAAAATGCAGACAAACCACAAATAAAAGCAAGAATTTGAATAGAAAACCTGAATTTTCTATCACCAGGAATGCTCAGATGATCTTTCTTTGTGTCTTGTACAGTGGCAAGTGCAGAGTCTCAAGTGAATAAATAATTGCAGATCCAGGAAACGAGATTATTACTCCCATGAAGCTATTGAAAAGGAGAGCACACCAAGCCCTTCAAACCTGTTTCCTGATGCACAGACCCGCATTTGCCTATGGAGCACAGCATACCTGAAGGATGGGTCTCGTAAAGAAGAGCCTTATAATTGCAGTAGAAGCCCAGAAACAGAAATGCTTTGATTGCAGGAACATGTCCGGGCTGAACCTTGTCATTTCACAGGCCAGATGCATTGGAGAGAACTCCACTGGGTAATCACAGAAGTGAGGATGGCCTTCTGCGTCCTGCCTTCCAGCCGTAACCGGGCTGTAATATAGTTGCTTTTGCAGCGTAATTGCTTTCTCTGCAGGGCTTCTTCCTATTGATTCTGCTTGTGTGGATTTAAATTGTTTGCGGGTTAGAACTAGACTCAAGTTGGTCTGCGTCTCTGCTTTTCTGTGCTAGGCAGCTCACGTGACGGTTCTATCTAAGAGACTTTAATGATGTCTAGATAGCATCACTCCCTGGCCTGCGCGTATGTATTTGATTTGAGGAGAGAGGCTGGATCAGATAAGTTCAGAACATCAATAAATACGTGTATTTTGTTTGGTGACACTTGTTCAATTTGAATCTTTTTCCCAGGAAGCAGCTTGTGTTGTGTCATTTTTTCAGCGTGCTGTGTAAATGCTCTGCATCTGCAAATGTCGAGGATGGTGCCATCCCATAGCAATGCCATCTGCTCGTTCACAAAGTGCTTTTTGCGTAGATAAAAAATGTGAGGTGTTACTCATAATTAGGCAAAATCACATGCTGTGATCTGTGATTGATTTGATTTCTGTTGCTGGCTACCTCGCATATGTCTATGTGTCCATAAGTATTGTCTACATATCAGCATATGGATGCAGATGAATCAGAGACTCATGAATTCTTTTTCCCAATCCAGACCAGATGGAAATGTTTTCCCTTCTTCTTATTAGCAGCAGCTGAATTTCAGTAACACCAGGGGCCTCTGCTAGGATCTTGCCCGTGTTTCGTGCTGTACATGCATATGTAAGTTGGCATGGCCATTTATAATCTAATACAAGAAGTAAGCGATCCATGACATGCAGCAAAGGAACGTTGTAATTTCAAAGCAGTGTTCGGGGGTAGCCACGTTATTAGCCTTCTTAGAGAAAAATATCTGGATATATAACTTGGCATTATGCAGTGCAGTAACAAAAAGCCTATAAGGTTCTGTGAGTGTTGCAGAACCCAAGTGTCTCTGCTGAATCAGACTTTTGGAAAATATTGCTGTGCCTTTCTTAGTATTAATTGTATGTACTCTTTAATGTGTATTCACCTCCCTAACTGAGCAAGATCTTAATTGTTTCTGGTTGTACTATGGGCCAATTAATGCTGATAGGAAGAGAAAGTAAATTAGAAATTACTAGTTCTGTATAACTTTAATATTATCTTCAAACGCCTTTTATAGATAGCAAGGTGTGATTTACCAGCAGTTTTAAAAGATGTTTAAGGCAGGCAGTAGGCATACCAGAAAGGCCGTAAAAATGAAAACACATGAACAGAGGTCTTCACACTTGTCTGGAGTAAAAGCTGTGAGCAGTGGAGCAGCTCTATAGTTGGATGATTTAGAATATTTTAAACCTCAGCAGAGCTCTCATCTTTTCTCTCTCTCTCTCCTACGGTCCTGTGCCTATCTACAGTGTGTTCACTTCTGCAGGAGATCTGTCACCACTGGAGTCTGACCATAACTAGGGTAGCCTGAGGCAGAAAATAGGCTATAACTTAGCACAAATCCATAGTCCCGCTGCTACGCCACCTCCTATAGACAAGGATCAGATCGGTGCGAGCTGCGACTGAGCAGCTACTGCAGTCAGGTATTTCTGCAGAAGAATTCAAGTAAATTGAAATGGTTGTGAATACTTGGTTGATTTTTACTGGAAGGGGTGATCAATGTGCTGAGAACCGAGGACCGCTGTTCTGTTTAAGAGCATTACAGTTTCTCAAGTCCCTCTTAGTTTGTACGAGGGAGAGCCATTCCCCGGTGATGCAAAGTTAATCATCAGCGCACATTTGATCGGCTCTGGTATAACACCTTTGGGTGAACTCCGCAGTGAAGTGCTTGAAGCATTCTCAGAATTATTTGGTCATTTTACCCGTTGTGCTGTTTTCTTCGTTGCAGATGTTGTCTCAGGGTGCCTTGCCAGAGGATGCCTGGTGCTGAGCACGCTTAATGCATCGGATTTTTTCTGCAGCCAGTAATGCTCAGTTCAGTCCTACTGATACAGAAGGTTTTGTGAATGTGCAGCAGTCTTCAGATGTTACAAACCCAGCTTTCCCACCCCCTTAGATACTGAATAGAACTCCAACATGCATGGTTGCATTTTATTTTTATGTGTATGTCTATCGGTTTCATCATATCATCTGTGGTTTTCCTCATATTATGAGTCAATGGAGTAAAAAAGAACAGCAGAGAAGTTGAGGCAGATGTAATGTCTTGGAGATTTTTTCGGTGTTGTTTTTAATGTCAGCAGACATGGTGTAATTTAATTTTCAGAAGAATCTCAGTTGCAAAACAGCTGATTGGGTGTCTTGAAGAAGCAGCCACTCTCTTGAAGCACTGTGTTCATGAGATTATTACAGGTATTCTTCTAAAGAGAGAAACCCCTGGATTCCCGGAAATAAATCACTTTGCAGGACACAAACCCCCTTGTGGTAGCCATCCAAAAGCAGAGCCCAGTCATGTAGATCTTACATCACAGACCTGCCGCCTTTGCACTTTAAAAAGAAGAGTCAGGATGTAATTGCTTTAATGTAGAAGGGAAATTTATCTTTTGTTTCTATTGTTACTAAAAAGAACTTCAAGAAATGCCATAAAAGAGGGAGGTTTGTGGCAGGGGACATAAAACTCCAACATGTGCACTATCTATGCTATTAAAATGTGTCAAGCTGGGTGGACCACAGTATTTTCTGAGTTTCATGGTACTGTAAAACCTATCTTACTGCAAACGTGACTGTGCCTTGTTTGCATAGAAGAAGGGACTTGAGTGTTTTGGTTTTAAGCATTTGAATACTTAATAAAATGTCAAAAGTTGGAACACAGCACATTGAGTAAGCTTATCAAACTACATTTATGTCTTTGAGTGCCGGTTGCAGGTCAGGGATCTAGCAGCTCCGTTCCTGATCCAGGTTACATGACCTGGGCACATTACACTTGTGAAAAGTTTGTTTCCTGGAAGAAGAGGATGCAGACTACGTTTTGTTATCTCTGCACTGGACCTATTGCCTCCCTCCTAAAAGCAATCATCTTTAGACACAAATATAGCAATACCGGGGCATTTCGTAGCATTTGTTTTAATCTGTTTGTTACCAATTCCATTCACGGTTTGCTTTCATTCTGCTATGAAAAGCTTACACTGTCAAATCAGAAGTTTTACTAAAAAAGGGACTTAGTTACATGAACGTTATATTCAACTGTTTGAAGGACAAAGTCAAGATCAAAAGAGACTCAGTGATTAAACAACAAAAAGTACGTTCAAATCATATTAAGGGATGTTTTCAATCTAGCACCTAGGGATTTAGCCACATGACTTCAATTTTTATGCCAGAAGGTTTCTGGGCAAAATTCTGTTCTTGCTGTGGGGAGCTAGATCAGAAACAGGAGGAAGAGCTATTTGGTTTTCTTTTGAAATAGAAACAGTAATGGTTGGCTTGCAAGTCTGGCCTGAAGTCTAGATTTTCTGTTGACATAGATGAAGGCTAGGCTGCTGTTCCAAGCAGGGTCTTAGGGACAGGATTCACCAGATACGCCCAAGTTTGTCATCTTCGTAGCCAAAGAAAGATGCTGTCCAGTTTTTTGTCTGTTTGCTTTTCAGGAGGTGCACGACGTCTGTACAATGTTCTGGTGAGGTTTGCTGTGATTCACAGCAGTGCCAGTTGCTTGATCTCTTCAGCATCTGTTACCAGTTCTGAAGGTTTTTTACCCAGTTGTTTCCTCCCAGCTCTCTGCTTTATGGGGGCAGCTCTGAGCTTTTCCAGCCTCAGACCTTCCCCAAAGGAGTTTCTGTTCTCAAGGCAGGAGTGAGGGAAAGAAATGCACACCCAGGGTCAGGTCTGGTGGGTTTGGCGGTGTGCTCACAGCATGTTCTGGAGATCTTTGTGGTTAGGAAGCTCTGCGTTTAGTGTCATGCAGTGAGGGTATTACTGGTGCTTCCCTTTGAAGGATGAGCAAGTCATACGGGAGCGTGCAAAACTGGGTCAGGGATGCTAAATTAAGCACATCTTTGTCAGCCGACCAAAAATGACAGAGTAAGGGTTAAAAAGTCAGCTTTCCCCATAGGTCTCAGGACATGCCTGACAACTGCAAAAATGAGCTCGCACGCAGGGCAGTGTCCCGGGCAGCGTTTGCTGCTGGGTCTGGTTACATTAGGAGGTACAGCAGCGATGGTTTTATGTTTTAATTAGCAAAGTTGGCCATTCTTGGTGAAGGTTGCCTTGTGCCCTGAAAAAGAATGCTTCGTGTCTCAGTTGACGGGCAGTGAATATTTGCCACTCCAAACCAGACAAAACTGAAATGTTGCCTCGTGCAGCTGTGAGGTGTCCCTACCAATGGAAAATGCAATGCAGGAGGAGTAAGCATCATTGTTGTTATTATTATATGTAATATAATTATCACATTTAGCTGCTGGTATAGTAGGACTGGTTGGACTTTAGGAAAGGTTGTTCAGGGTTGTTATAACCCACGTGAACACTTCCCCTCCATCAGCAGCTCCTTAAAACAGCACTCAGGGTGCAGGCAAGCGAAGGTGCTGCTCGTGGCTGTAGGCAGCCTGAGGAGCTTTTGCTCTCATAGTGGGATGGCTGCTTGCTTTACAGAAAATGAGCTTTTGCCCTCTGACAGTCCAGCTGTCTGTGGAGCAGCGCTCACTGTCTGTAATGTCAGCAAGAGGCACCATTGAGCATGAAAATGGTGCTCGGAGTGGCTTCTCCATAGACTGCTCCTTGCCAACCTGGATTATGCTTTAATATTTTAATTTTTCCCATTACTTTGTCAAGCCTGCAGGAAATTCACCATTTCCATTATTTCCACAAGCTTCACTTGCACTTACTGTGTGAAGTCTTTGAATCCACGGGATCGAATCAAAGCTACTCCTTCTGACCATCCAAATTACAACCACAATGACTGTGATGCTTTATTTTAAAATTGCCTGTTAAAATTTAAAAGGATTTCCAAATATTTTTAATAATTCCCTAAAATAGTCTTAGGACATCTGTTGAAGCATTGAATTTCCTTGAAGACAACACTGGTTGGGATTGCTTCAGCTGCAAATTAGGGTTGTGAGTCAAAGTGCTTTTTCTGTTTTAAGCTCTGATCTAGGAGTTTTTACCATCTCTTCCAAAGTGAGCCGAAGAAAGCTAGTGAGCTGTTAGGGCTCATTTTTCTGTGCGTTTAACCCAGCAAAAAATCAGTTGATACCTTTTGCAAAGCCTTCTATGTTTTACCGGATACCTCACCGCTTCGTGAGGAAACAAGCTATGCTGTCTTGCCATATTTTTGTACTTTTCACATTCTTTATTCTGCAGCATGTGTCCAACATTTCAATACATTGAGGAGCTCTGGCAACTTCTTTTGTGTGTCTACAAACATTTGCATTACTATTAAGCCATTGGGTCTGCTAATGAGGGGCTAGAGTAGGAAGGAGAATGATGTATTTACTGTGTAGGATTTTCTGCAGAGATGAATAGTAGATTCTGGTGGGCTGAAAGTAGATAACCAGCCCAAAAGAGTCCTTAAAAGATCTCAGCCTCACCTGTCCCCAAAAATAGAGCTACAGCCCAGAGCATGGTGGGATCCTCCATCAGTGTCCTGCAAGGAAAATGCTTGAAATAAATCAGAAGCAAACAGGAAAACATGCAGAAGGGGAAAAAAAAATGCATCCTACTCCCATTGATATCTCTACCTTAGCTTCTCCAGCCAAATGATCAAAGGAACCACTGGAAAGAAACAATAACATAAATTAGTGTTGGAAAGGAGGTGGCCACTGATTTAATTGCAAAGTTGCATAGGAAGTTAATCAAAGGCAGTTGAGTGCAGTGCAATGGGATGGCTCAGATGGACATGAACCAGGACTCTGCTAACAGAACACAACACAGTTAGTAGAGGTTTGTGGTAAGAGGTTAAAGCCATAGCAGCCGAGCCTGGGCATAAAGAGCAAGTCAGTGGCAGCATGGGGGCTGGGAGCAGCATCTGCTCTTGCAAAGAGAGGTGTGGGGAAACCTTGTTGTCATGTTTGTGATGAGAGGAAGAACAACAAATGACAGAGAAAGAGATTTCTCACTGTGCCAGATAGCATGCAGGCAGTGAAACATGTTAGGCTATTGTGCGACCAGCCATATCAGATGTATTTTATCTCAAATGTGCTTTTCTGAACAATTGAATGGAACCTTTTGGAGAGAAACAGGTACACAAAGAGAAAAAGATTATATTCTCTACTTTTCTGAACCCAGAACAATGCTTAATCCAGTTTTCCGTTGACTTCTGTTTTCTTTGCATCAAGTCCAAGAGTAAAATATATTTATTTCTTTTACATTATTTATCTGGAAAGATTCAGAACTGGCTTGTTGCATATTCTACTTCAGAAATGTGGTGTGTCTCATACTTACAGTGTTATAATTAGTGTCAGACGCACTTATTTATTGCATGCTGATAATCTAACTCTAGGTCTATCAAGTGTTATGGCAGTTTGTGAGAATATTACTTCGCTACATAATTATTTTTTTGTGGTGATGATGCCGTATTGATCTAGATTTCCGTTTGCTCCTGTGCATCAGAATATTTAATTTTGAGTCATGATAACATGAAAGTGTAAGAGAAGTGAAAGGTTTTGCCTTTTCAGTTACAATTTCTAACTGTGTTAAGAGTGTTTTAATGCTTTCATTATTTTTGGTCTCTGTGTTTGAAGGAAACTGGCATCATCACCAAGCTTGCAACAGTGCGTAAAAGATGTTGGTGTTGTTTCCTTTGTATACAGAACATGATGGACAGAAAATCTGCAGAATTGTCAGCAAAAGGGAGTAATTTTTTTCAGTTCTTTTTCATTTCTTAATGGAGGAAGAGTTATGGAAATGAGAGCGGGCATTGCATTAAGTGCTTGAAATGTTCCTTCCCTGCAGACCAATAAAAACATAACTCTTCCATTAGGGAAATTTAGATTTTTTGAAGGCTGCATGAATCTGAGCTCTGAATCGGTGAATGAGATGACTGTGCTGGGGTAAGTGTTTCAAGGCCTGATTATGTATTTTAAGTCTTTCGTAGGTGGATACCATCTCTTAGCTTGTCTTGTAAGACTTCTTTGGAGCAACTTTTTCTGTGACTCTTTTTTATATTAACCACTTGGCTTATCTTGTAGTACTTCTGTAGTGCAATCTCCTGTTATGCACATCAGTAACAGAGTTTCAAAGCCATGGGGATTGAATGATTTTTCTTACCTGAATTTGGACTAGAAGGTTTCCCAGGCTTTTCAAAACACTCTAGCTACTCGCATAACTCCATAAACAAAAGTCACATAGGGAAAGTCAAAAATGTGACCTTTCTGTGCTTGATCTGGCATGTTTATTGTGGTTATAGTCTCACCTATGGCTACAGATTATGCAGATTGTAGCTATCTGCCTTTAAAAATGTGCTTCATCTGTAAGTGTGAAATGAAAATGTAACAGTAAACTGCTATCGCTGGGGGTGTTCAAATTAGTTCCCTGATCAGGGCTGCAGAGAATTAATACCAGAGCAAGTGGGTATTCAAGTGAAGCCATCTTTTTTTTCTGTGCTATTAACCATAAAATAGTAATCAGCATTAATTTCTAGGTTCTAGAAGAACACAAATAAAAATGAATAAAAAAGAGCAAAATCATTACCAGTCATTACCTCTGCTCCTTACTTCTAACTTATTAAGCATATTTCAGTTTCAGATACTATATTACTTAAGCTGTCAAACACATCACAGAGTTATATAGGGATGATTTGTACTCATTTAGTGTATGAGGAGACAGAGACACAAAGAGCTTCTGAAACTTATCCAAGGTCTGGAAATGATTAAGTGGAATTCTTTCTTTTTATTTAGTTCTAGATAGGCTGAATGTAGCCATAACGGTCTAGTTATGATTGATCAAACAAATCTCATTTCCCCCTTTTTTTTGCTGAAGGGCTGATTCCATGGGTGCATGCAGCACAAATAGTTAAGGCACCAAATGTAATTATTGTGAATATTTGTTCACATGTGGGGCTGGTTTTGTTTTAGTTTTTTGAGGTTTGTTTTCTGCAAACACTGCTGAGAATCATTTACCCATCACTGGAAGAGTTCCTTGAAGCTCCAGTCCATCACAGGACTCCCATGAGTGCATTCCTGGTCTCCTGTTATGTTTTATATGCAGACAACTCAGTCCTTCTGCCATGATCCAGAAAAATGGCACAAGTGCAAGTATTAGTTATGTTCCTTACAAATTCAAGAGGCAAGGAGAACATGCCTGACCTACGCGATCCTCCATCCCCGTCCTGGTTATTCATCCCTAATGGAAAAATCTTGAAACACTGTAAAGAGACTTTGGTGTAGGAGCATATGGACATAAAAATTTCAACTCCTTGCTGGTTTTCTTGCTGCTTTATCCCCTCTACCAATCCTATGGCTTAGTCAGTTGATGAATTCAACCAGCTGCCTGCTTTAGACATTATGAAGAGATACTGGCAGTGAATTTCCACCTCACATATTAGATTTTCGGCTGATTTAAGTTGGGGTCACCCTGTGCTAGTGCCTTAGGTGGCTAATAGCCCCTGAGAAGCCAACTGTGTGGACTGGGGCTGCCTGTAGAAAACATGAGTTCCCAGGTGTCTTGGATGCGTTTGCACACAGAAGGAGCCAGATGGTTTTCTCTGTGGGTTTTCTTTGGCTTCACTCTGCGGGAGAAATACCTGAGATGGATGCTGCCAGGTAGCTGTGTGGCTCCTGTGTGTTAACAGCTGCTCTAACTCTTCTCTCAGAGGTATATTTAAAGCATAAAAATGAAAAATGGGCAGAAATTTGTGTCGGCAAGTAGGGAGTGGGGCAGACTTCGTGTCTTGTGTATGTCCGGACCTGATGTGATGGGTCTGGTCCCAGGCTGGCATCCCAGGCTGGAATGTGATGGTGGTATGTGCCAGATGGTTCATAAGTGCTTTGAAATCAAAGGAATTTTCTACATGTTAATAAGGTTTTCTTGTTCGCAGCCCTTGGGTACAGCTCACTCACGTGGCCATGTGGTACACAGGCACAGTCACCCATTGGAGTCGTCTGAAGCTGTGTGCAATATTGCAGATTTGACTCTGAAATGCACTGCCACAGTCAGCCACCCTCCCAAAACACCTTGACCTTCAGGAAGCTTAGGTCAGGTCCCACATCACCTGCACGTTTTAAAATAACAGGTTGGTTGGGCCTTATACTGGCAATAAAGCTACCCATCCCTAAACCAAGGCTAGTCTCTGGGACATTACCTGGGCCAGAGGTGTGGACTATGGTTTATCCTGGACAATAAAAATTAATGCAGGGAAGCCTGCAGCTCAACAACATGTCCAGCCCTGGGGCCATTAACAGCAGCGCAGCAGCGTTAGGCAAAGTTCCAGGTGTCTCACGCAGGCTGATCTTGGGCAGCCGTCCCCATCTCACACGCTTGCTCTCGTGGTCTCATTCCAGGGCAACGCACTGTACTTCCAGTCTGCCAGAAATGTGACAGTGAACATCCTCAATGAGAAGACTAAAGTCCTTACTCGCCTTGTAACAGGTAAGGAGGGGGAAAGGCTGCATGGAGGAATTAAGGAGGGATGAAAGCGGGTGTGTTGTGGGATGCTGCGTTGGCTTTAGCACGCAGGAGGGGAGCCCAGGTGTCTTGTGAAGTACAAATGAAACTTCGCTCCACTTTGTAGAAACAAAGCTAGAGACATGAAAGCCGTGCTGGAGAGGCATCTGGCTGGTGCTTTCTGATAACGAAGCAGACCATCGTTTTCATTTGAAAGCCAATCCATAGACAGAAAGGTTAGTTGTACGGCTTCAGGGTCAAGAAGAACATATGCAGGGTGGCATTTCTGTTGTAACAGGCACAGGGTTTTCCTCAGACACTTTTAACTTGCCTGAGATCTTGGGAACTCTGCTGATTAACTGTGGCTGGGTTGGGACACTTTGCAATTTAGAGCTATCTGTGCCCTTCTGCTGTTGAAGAACGCTCTCGTGCTCCCAGGCATCAGTGTGTTGGATGGGGAAATGGGTGTTTCATAAATCCCCAGTGCACAGCAGCCTTTGAATGAATGCATGTGTAATTTGGGTTGAAAGAGCCTAATGCATTATGTATTCTAATGTATAATATATATGATATAGGATAGATATTTATTGAGGTTTATCTAGGGAGTGGGAGAAGCACTGCTGTGTGGCAGAGCCAGTAATCCATAAACATGTTTCTACATGAGACTGGATTGTTTGGTTTGCTTATATTAACATCTTGGCCTCTAGTCACAGTATTAAATAATTAAATATGCAGTTTCAGTAAGCAGTGATTTAAGCAGCATGCATGAAAATTGCCTGGAGGAAGGAAATAAATTCAACCCCAAGCTCCCTGATTCTCACATTCAGAATGAACGTGTTTAGTTTGTTGGTTCTCCATATATTTTCAAGAAGGTATTTAGTTCACTTAAGCACCTCTATTTCACAAGAGCTTGGGAGGACACAGCCAGTGATGTCTCCCGGTGCCATCTTCTGGTTATTGAGCTCGATTCTGCATTCGGCAGCAGATTTGGTTTCAGAGCGGAGCAAAGATTTGGTCCCATGTAGTGCGTGCTGCAGTGATGTATAGGGGGGCAGTTAATTAGCAAGGTACAAATCAAATGTAAAGCTCGAAAGTACTGGATTTTCTCAGAATGGCTGCAAGATTTTTAAGTGTTTCCAGGAATCTCAGCATAGCCTCACTTTTCTGTAGTGCAGACCATGCATGCAATTCTTTGTATGCCCTGATACCAATACAGATGACCTGTGCAGGGAAACACTGGGTATAGATTAAGTTTGAACCTGCCTGTAAGAAAATACTGGCTTTCAGGTCTTATTTCTCTTGACATTTGAGAAGTGGGACTAGTCAGGAAGATGGTAATGTGAAGTCGGATCACCTGCCTTGTGCTGTAGCGTATACCAGGGAGGCTGTGGCTTGGACTGGGTTGCACAGGACTGTTAGATGCTCATTTGTCCAAAGTTTTGCCTAGGTCGGGTAATAGAGGGATCTGCTCTTTGTAGGCTTTAAGCCACAGACCTGCACAGAATTGCTATTCAGGCAGCTGATGTTTATCAGGCTCCATGACAAAACGCATTGCCAGAGGCTTTCCAGCACCGCAGTGCACAGCAGCCTGCAGGAGAAGCAGCAGAATTGAAATAAGAGCTACGAAGGAAAGTTTCACTCGTCTAAAAACTTTGTGAAACATGGGACGCTCTGCTGTTTGTCTTGGCCCGTGCATGATTGAAATGGTCTAAAAGAAAACGTTCGCTCCAGTGGTGTTGTTTGTCTTTTTTTTTTTTTCCTCCAAATTGGACTGTGCATGACACTGATATAATTTTAATCCAAGTTGAATCCAAGTTTAATCCAATATTTGACAGGCAGAAAACCAGGAATGTTTTACACTGCAGCATCAGTCCAAGCAAAATGTACTCAGGAGCTCCTGATGCCTCTTAAAGCTGCACCAATGCTCCCAAAGCATGGCTGGGTAAATATACATTACTGTTTCACATGAGGGTCAGTCTTTGTAAAAATCTCCCAGCTATGCCAAGTTTAATGGTGATTTTGTGATATGCATAAGCATTACAGAAACGTAAGTAGAAATAGTTGAGGGGTTGTTAGTTGGGTAGAAAGCGATGCCCTTTTCTAATGAGAAGTCACCCTCTGAAAAGCACCAACCTCCCTGTTTGATGTGTCAGATGCGGGTTGTATCTGCAGAGCTATTAGGATAATCTTAGCAGACGGGCTTATTAAATGTATGAAATGTGATTTTCTTACACTTTTCACTAAAAGGGTTGTGCTAAATATCTTCTTCCCTCTAGGTCCCCAAGCAGTGGAAGCACACAGCCAAAAATTTGAGGTGAAAACCCTCTCTGGAAAATTGCTGTTTTCTGCAGATGACAACGAAGTGGTGGTGGGAGCAGAGAGATTGAGAGTTTTAGGTAAGAGATTATTGACTAAATCACTGTTTTGATAAGCGCCTCTTCAGATTTTAGAATAGTTTTGCCTAACTTCCCTTCGTGTTTGGGGAAAGCTTCTTTTGGAGATAAAAACCTTCCGCTGTCTTTACTGCTTTGAATCTTCACCAAGCAGGTAAAAGGCCAGAAGTTTCTATCTGTGGGGTTTCTTAGTTTGCACAATGTTGTTATTTTCCCTGCAGAAAAAAGGTCCCCAGGAAGTGGCTTGTCTGGCTCAGTGAAGCAGCTTTAAAACCAGCTTTGGAAACCAAACAACTTTATCTCTTGGGTCTGGGATAAAGGACAGTGAGGCATCGCTGTAAGGATGCTTCCATGGCTGCAGTCACTGTGCATAGGGAAACCTCAGACTTCATATTTTTTGATCACACCACTTTCACCAGCTCCTCCGTCATTCTAAAGCGAACACCAAGGAGGAGACCTGTGGTGAAAAAGTCAGCATGAATTAGGATCTCATACTAATTCTCTGAATAGCTTGATGTCCGTTATGTTAGTTCTCTTTCTTTAGCCACATGCAAGAGCACGCTGTGCGTCTCTGCGCCATCTTCAGCCGTGGGTGGGTTCAGCACCCCATGCGTGGGAGCAGGGGCCAGCCTTAGAATGGTTTGGGTTGAAAGGGACCTTTAGAGGTCACCTAGTCCAACCGCCCTGCAGGGAGCAGGCACACCTTTAACCAGATCAGGTTGCTCAGAGCCCCATCCAACCTGGCCTTGAATGTTTCCAGGGATGGGGCCTCCACCACCTCCCTGGGCAACCCCTTCCAGTGTTTCACCACCCTCATTGTAAAGAATTTCTTCCTTGATATGAAATTGCAGTCTTAGGAACTTGAATTCTCTAGCTCTCCAGTTCAGTCCGTGCTCTTTGGTTAGTCTAAGATTTGTTCATTAATGTCTTCATGTAGGACCAGACTGGGTAGCTCAACATTGCTAGCAGTTAGTCACGTAGCAGTGCCACTGGTATCTGCACTGATACCTGTTTTCTAATGGCTTGATGTGGATGCAGCTGCTCCCTCCAAATTATTCCTTACTTCTCTAGTAAGCTCCTAAAAAGAGAAGTCAATGAAGGAGCTTAGAAGGATATATATTATTTTTAATTGTTATTATTTCTACATATTACATAGCCTATTAATAGTATATTATGTATAATCTAAAGGAGTTTAAATGGGCACCTCAGAGTCTAACAAATGGAACTTTGTATCCAACTCTTAACATTTTTTGTTACCTGATGTCATGATATTCTAGATGGTTCCCATTTGTAGACAGGCCAGGTGTGTAGCTCTATGCTTGTTGTTGCATACTGGAATAGTTCAGTCGCCAGCTATAAAAATTTAGGCGTGTTTTATAGGATAAATGTTGAACTTTGCAAAATTAACAGTACCTTTTTTAGCTTAAAACTTTGAAAAGGACCATTCAAAATCCTTGCAGTGTTACAGAGCTGGGGAACATTTGTCACAATCCATGTTCTGCCACAAATCTCCTTTCCTGCTGCACCCTTCAGAGCTAATTCATTGTACGGTCTTTGTGCAGGGTAGATGAGGTCAGGAAGCAACAGGTTTTATGCGTTTTCTTGGAGATCTTAAAATGTGAGAGATTTATATCACCAGTTCTTAAAAAAAATTACAGAAACTTTTCCTTGCAAGTTGCAAGTACTCCTTTTCAGATTACATACTTACAAAAATATTGCTTTTTATTTACTTTGTACTTAGGAAAAACCAGCAATTATTTTTGATAGTTGTTTTGCATTTCTGCCTTGTTTTAGTCTCCAGAGTGAACAGCATCAAAACTATTGCTACCCACTGTAGCGCACTTTCATTTTTATCTGCAACCGAGTGTTTCTTGGGGTTTATTTGGCTTATGCAGATCTATCAGAAAAGAAAAGGTAGAATGATAGCACTGGTGATGCTACATGGCTAGTATTTCAATGACCTTGAGCTGAAATGTTTTCAGAGTTCACGCTTGGCTTTGTTTTTCTCCAGCTTTGCTTCCCCAATCTAATTTTATCTCCAAAAACGTTTGCCATGGCTCTTTGCCATGCTGGGAAGTGTTATACCATATGTTCATATTTCTTCCAGTGTTTTTGTCTGCACTTGAGGCTAGTCCAACTTGTAGTACACAGACAAATTCCTTTGATCATTTTTCTGGTGTTTGGGATCTCAGGTGCTTGTCGGTATGTGTCTGCTGACACCTATCTACGCTATGTAAATAATCTCAACTTGTTATTGCTGAACACGTACTTGTTATAGAAGGAAGTGTATGTCTGCAATCTGAAATGAAAGTCATCTCACAGAGGTTAGAGCAGCAGTTATTGGGCTTGTGACTAGCTTTTAATCTTGTTAATGATAATTACTTTTTTTCTTTGTACGCTCTTCAAAGTTGATTCTGAAAGTTTGTTCTACAAAGTAATGCTGAAGCCTTGTCATGAGGAAGGAGATGCTTTCCTTTTTTAAAATGGACTCTGCTTCAACATTAGCAAGGCATTAAAAAGGGAGGAATACACAAAATTATGGATTTCAAAAATACAAGGAAGGCATGTGCTTCATTTGATGATGCTTCAAAAAATTGCACAGCATGGGTAGTGCAGATTACCAAATGAAAGTGCTTTTTATTTTAATTGTATTTTGGGGGGTTATTTCTGGTTTTTAACTATTAAGGGACACACAGAAAGACAGAGTTGGTCCCCTCTGCTTTTCATGCACAATGTAATTCAGAGTACTTCAATGTTTTTATTTGATTTAGTGAATCCAGTCAAAACCAGTCATCGTAGGAGAGATTGGAGGATAACAAGAACTTCGGTTTGAGGACAGAGGCAGCCCTCTGAGACCTTTGGCCATGGTCAGCTCTGATAACATCTACACAACCTTTTCCAGACATAAACACAAATTCCCTCTGCCTTGCTCAAAGCCAGCCAGGAGCTCAGCAGTTGCATTGGTCCAGATGACTCAGAAGGAGCTGATGTTTACCTACAAAAAGTCATGTAGATACTGAGCCTTGTGCCAAATTTGGTCTGCCCTTTTTCTTCCAAGCTCATCTGCCAGTGCAATTGCCCAGCCAACCCCCATACTCATGTGGTGGGGTTGGATGGCAGCACAGCCTCACTGTTAGCACTGCTTTCTTTTACAAGCTTCACTCCTGTAGTATTTGAGCACCTCACAGTCTTTTAAAGATACTACAGCAAACCTCGGAGCCGGTCTTATTCCTCAGAACTCTGACTCTGGTTTTGCAAGGCTTAAATTTTGAAGGCAAAATCTGCCACTTCTCTGCCCACTAAACAGCACCACGGTGCCGCTCCTAGGGTTGTGCATGGCATAAAGTGCAAACCTTCCCCATGCTGGCCGTTGCCATGGTCAGCAAGGCACTTTGGCAAACACTACGTAGCTGCAAACCGATGCCTTGCTGGATGTCCCCCACAGGCTCATAAACACATACGGTCTGTGTTACGGGAGATGAATGAGCTGGTCCTAATTGAATTCACATGTGGTACGTCATACAGCCGTTCTCCTTCCCCCCTCCCTCCAGAAATGAAGTGTGTTTGGATCTTCTGAAAAATGGTGTGTAAGAAATACTCCTTAGTTAAGAGAGCATTAAAAAAATAACTTTGATATGTATTAATTACCAATTTCATATAATAGCATATTGAACATTATAGCATTTATAAACAAAAGACAATCATAAAGCATTATTCTGACTGTTAATTAGCTCTATTTATTCTCCAGATTAGTTTTTAAATATGCCCTCTAGATGCCACTTGATACTAATTAACAGAGTTACAGTATTATCGCTATAGAAAAGCACTTTTAATTAAATCTAAAGCAATTTAAATTAGCATGAGTTTTTACAGAAATTAAACTCTGGTCAGATGCTTAATTTAGCCTTATAAGACAACATCATATGACATGCCAGTGTCAGTTCTCCCGACGCCTTGACATCTTTTTTGGAGATTATTTTTTGAAGTTTGTTTTCAGGGGAACTTGCCAGTATACTCTGGTGTTTAATATTTATGATGGATTTAACCATTTTTTTTTTTAAGGCTAAATATTGATGGGAATCCACATGCATTGCAGTGAGCTGAGATAAAAATGCAAAAGGCGCATTCCTCAGCTTACAGGCTTCCGCAGTCCCTGGTTCTGAGTGGTGGAGGAAGGTTTGCGTGGGAGGTAGGATTGCTTGGGCTGGATGCTGTCCCATTACAAATCAACCACGCTTTTTAACTGTACTTGAGATTACCATTTTGCTCTGCAGTAAGGGTAGGATTAATCATAAAACCAAAAGGTCCCTTTTCTGTAGTAGAAGAATACAGGGATTGCTCCCAAATTGCTCCCACACTGGGACCCTGGAAAACATGCCTCTCACTTAGACATTTATACTCCCATAGCACAAGCTTTTCTTCTAATGTAGCCTAGTGATAAAAATTTGGCTAAATTCTTTCCCTCTGGCAACCCTAACTAAAATAACTGTGTTTAGAGTGGGGTAGGATGTCTTTCATCTCCCAGGAGAAAAACTGCAGGAGCTTCTCTGCGGGAGACGCGTGACCCCCCCGCCGCATGCTGCAGTGTTCCCCAGCACCAGGGCTGGCTGACCCGTACCTTAGATCTCGCCATCCCCTTGCATGCCCGCCCTGCAAATACTTAGCCAGTAGCTCTATTTCTACCTCATAGCTTTTTTTCTACTGTAGCATATTCCCTCTGAGCAATGAACCACGTGGAGCACACAGATGCTGACCACAGGTTAGATTTTCCAGGAATGTTAGTTTGGGAGCATTTTTTGTTCTAGTTTCTCTCCAGGTGCCTGGGAATGCACCTGAAAAGAGGAGTCAGCTGTTGAAATGTTATTGCGAATTTATTAATAAGTTTAGAGTAATTAAGTCCAAGGCACATTTCCAGCATTTTATTTATGAGCTGTATATTAAGGACTTTAGAGGTTTTAGTGGAGGAACACCAACAATAAAAGCAACAGAGCCCAAGTTTAGTGTCCATGAGATCGCTGCAAAATTGTCTCATAGAAAGCTCTTTTAAATGGGAGGGGTTGGGTTGGGGTTTTCTGTTGGTGGGGGCAGAAGACAGAGCGCTGGGTTTCATTACCCACGGAAGTGTGAAAAAAGCATTTGCAGTGTCCTTCAATTTGGACAAGAGGAGAACGCGATTTAATATGAATGTGCTGAACTACTATGTCTGTGTAAGCTGGCTTAGCTGTCGCTAAAGCTTCACGTACACAAACGTTTTCAGGGAGCCCTGTATTAGCTTGCTCTGGGAGGAACCCTGCCGAACCATGGCTGCAACGCCAGCCTGGTTAAAGGACTGCTCACATTTCCTCAGTATTACAGTTTTAGGAGCTTCTTGGCATGTCCTTTCTAGCTTATGTTTGCTGCAATATTTACAGCAGAGTAACTTTAATGAGTGCAAGAGTAGTTATATTTCATTAAAATAATCCACAGAGCTATTTGACTGGTACCAGTCATTTCAAAGGGTGGTGTAAGCTAGAAATTTAGCAGCTTCCAGGAATTACCACCCATTTTTGCTGCATGCCCCCTTCTTCAGAAGTGATTATTTTTGGGTTAGGACATGCACGGTTGCCCTTTATAGCAGCCATTATGATTTCAAAATGGCATTTTGCTGATTTGTGTGTGGCAGAGGGAACAACTTCTGTAGCCAAGTGTTGAAATCAGGTCTGATCCAGAGAGGAAACAGAGCTTTCTGGCCTCGCCATTCAGTCTGCTGCAACTTTATGCCTGATGATAAATGCCAAGCTTGAATCGTTGCATTGTGGATTTTGTACATTTTCCTGAAAAATGCGCCCTTAATACAGCCTAGGGTCAGAGGCCTTTCCCAGTTCATCCGGTTGTGAATGAGCTCCTGCTTGCTCACGCACCTGGAGGTAGCACTTGCTCCAGAGGCTGCTCGTGAGGCTTGGACAGGCATTTGACCTTTTGCTGAAGATGTATGAACTTCTTTAGGAAGCAGCTATGAATATTCACTATGTGCTCCCTATAGGTAATTAAGCAGTAATACTAATGCAGTCCCAGAGCAGTTGCCAAAGTGTCATCTAGTCGTTGGTCCTGCAGAAAAGGGACAGAGAATAAAATGAGGAAAGTAGGGAAATACGCTGACAAATTAAGATACCGAGTTTTATTAGAACTGGCACTAGCAAGACTGGAAACAGCCTCCACTGTTTGTAGCATTCAGCATGGCAACGGAGTTTCGCCAAATTTCTTCGCACTCATTGCACAGCTGTGATGCTGAAAAAAAAAAATGCGTTTGGCAAAATTAAGAAGCAGCGTGGAAAAAAATATGGTTCCTATCAGTGATTAAAGCCACAAGAAAATTCTTTTTTGCTCTCAGTTAGGAATTGTGCTATTGCCGTATCAAGGTAAAAGTCAGGTGTAAAAAAGTGATTTAATTTGTAATCAGCAGTGACAAAGAATTAAAAAACTATATAGAAAAAAATGATTTGGTTGAATTGGGTGGGTTTTTTTTTCCCCAGAGGCTGGGCAGGATTTCTGGATGCTTTCTTCCAAATACAGTTTTTTTCCCATTGTATAAGGAAAGAAATGAAAATGACCAGATCTTGAGCAAACATACAACTCTTAAATGAATACTTCTGATTGCTTTGCTGCCTTGAGGGGAATAGGCCTAGACACTGTTGTCCATTCCTTTTAATGCCGAATTCAAATAGCATTGCCCTCCTTTTTCAAAATCCACTCACCCAGATTGTAAACTTGTCTTTTGTTGAAGGGAACAATGTGTGTCGGGGGGTGAGATACACTGAGAAGTTTTCCTTGTGTTTGCTTTTGCTTCAGAGTACATTCCAGGCAAAAAGGATAGCATTTATGTAAAGTGAATAGGCTTTTAGTGCAGGCTGCAGTGTGTGCTCAGATTGCGTTACGTTAATCCTGTTTAAGGAAAAAGAAGAATCATCCGCCATCAGATTAATATTGATTAAATGTCACAAGGATTATGAAAGAAACATACTGTACACTTACCAAACACTGAAATCAAGTTTAAAAGTGTGGAAGATTTGTATTTTATTTCCTAAGTGTCTTCCACAGCCTTCACAACCTGATCTGTTTGAAGCTCACGTAATATTCTCCTTGATAAATTTCCACTGTGTATTCCTACTTCAGATGTTCTCCTGAGTTTCTTGGCAACTTTGCACAAGAATGCCAAGAGCTTCAAAGGAATTCAGTGATGACATTGCTATTGTTGAGCTGCAGAAAAAGTGTTGAAGGACCTCAAAACTAGTCAAGAAGGAAATATCTAGAGGTCAGCACAAGCTGTAGCAACCTTTCTTCATATGTCTTTCCTCAGTTTGGATGCCAACCCTTCTGTTCTTTTCTGTTATTCCCTTTACGTTTCTCAGATATTCAACTACTGAAGCTAGGCTGTTTAAGATCAACGTGTGTCTACGGACACATAAGTCACTAATGACCCACATGCTCATCTTAGAGCTTGCGGCTCATCTTATTGCTTGCAAATTTTCTAGCTTAAAACCAGGCTCCATTTATTTCTTGAGACTATGAGTCAGATAACTGCTTCTCCTCCGCCCAGTGGAGCTGGCAGTCACAAGGAGTTCCCTCAGCCACAGCCCAGTGCCTAAGGGTTGACTCACTCCCGGTGTGCATACAGTGCCAAGACCAACATCTAAAAGATTCTAAATAAATTATATTACATTTTTATTATAAACACCTTTGTTGATGCTGCACACGATTTCATTACATAGATTGTCCTTAAAAGAACAACTTCCGGGCACTTTGACAGTGAAGGTAGGCAGACAGACAGACCTTTGCAATGAATGATTTTTATAGTATCCTAGCTAGAAACATGAATGAAGCTTTATGTCTTTTGTTCAGTGGGTTGGCTTAACCTATCCGTGCTATTATTGTTGGGCCCTGAAATTGAGCTCTTATTGATTTCAGATTTGATGGGATTCAAGAGGAGCAACAGCAATTACTATGTTCATCCATTTATAAACATAAATTAAGGATGAATAAGGCTTTTAAAGCTAGGAATTAAAAGAAGCAGACACAAATCATTTCTACCTATATTGCATTGGATTTACTTCCTGGACATCTGTTTGCACAGACGACTTTCTGAGACTGTCACATATTACCCTGATGAGACCTACAGAGGAGAGAACCTCGTTAGATGGGTGTTTTCATGAACAAATTGCTGAATGTGTCCTGATCAATAACAGCAGGAACAGAGGTAGTTTATGGAAATCACCAGCACGCTATATGTCGCCTCTTGACTTAGCTAGAAAAAAATCATAGCAAATCCTTCTCCTTCTCCCCGCATTTGCAGAGTACTACATTAAGGCAGAGCGCTAAAGAGAAGATACACTTAAGCCAACTTAATCACCAAGTTAGTCACAGGGCTCTGCGACCCCAATTTCATTATGAAGCAGTGATATACAACACTAAAAGTGTACTGTGGGCCTGGAATTCTCTACTAAAAGAATACACTGAGTGGGAAAGAAATGTGTTGTTTAGAAAGAAAAGAAAAAGGAAGGTGGGGAATAGCAAACCAGGTGCATCTGCACCTGAGCAGAAACCTGATTTCTCTCCTTCACGTTCTGTTCACCCCCAAGTGCTGTTCAGCTGATTGCCACCTACCCTTGACAGCAGGAGCATCAATCATTAGTCTAAAAATACCTCTTACGGTGTTGCAGTTTTGCTCCTCTTCTCTCCATTCCAGCTGATAGCAGTAGAAGCCTACAGCACGTTTTGTGCAGAGGGAGCTGTATGTGATCTTGCCATGGTGGCTGGAGCCCAGTTCGGGCCAGAGGGAGCAGGGATGGTCCTTGTCTTTGCACCAGGGAAGGTGCCAGGACAGTGTCATGCAGCTCAGGTACTTCTGCAGCACACAGGGAAAGCAAGAGGCAGCTCAGAAAGGTGAACTGTTGATGCCTACTTTCCTCTGATTGGATTTGTTGCTGTTTAAGAAGATGCACGTTCCAGCTGAGATTTGCTCCCTTCTTGGGGCATTCGTAACTCCTCTCTGCCCTACGGAGTTGATGGCATCCAGCCAGTGTTGAGCTCACAACAGAGCCTTTGCCTTGGTGGGGTGTTAGTAATCTCCTGGTCTTTTCTCAGAAAGCTCATGAGATCAACCAACTCCCCATTTGGATGAGGAGGGCTAATGCGTCAAAAGGCACTCTTCAACAGGAGACTGGCAGACCAACATGCACATACAGAACCTGATGCTTCTGCTTTGTTTCAGTGCGAAACTGGGGTAAAAAACCACTTTGTTTTATGCTATGTCTTGGATTCATGTTGTAGAGCAAGATGATTGCCAAAAGGCCAGCCCACTGGCTCTTTTTGTTGCTTCCATGTTGGAAACAGTGAGGGCAGATTGCTGTGCCAGGCACGTGCTCTGCAGCACAAAAGGACAGTGTCTTCCTGGGCAAGAGCTGGAGCTGTTCAGAGGCTCCTGTGGCGGGTGCAGAATGGGAAGAGGGAGGTGAGAGGAGGTCCAGAAGCTGGATGTCGCTCCAGCAATGCAAGTGATCCAAACCACAGCCAAGCTTGTCTCCTGGCTGTGGCAGTAGGCTTCTAAGAGAAAATGCAAACTCTTGTTTGGCAGACCTGTTCTCATGCAGTCTTTCTTCTGAGTCTCAAATGAAAGAAGGGGAAAAAAATATCCCCAAACCCTGAAACTGAATCGTAAATATTCCCTTGCCACAGGACTCTTGATTTTTTTGTTCTTGCATGAAGTGAACACATATAGGGGTCTTTGACGTTTGTGCCCCCACACCTTATGCACTAGAAAGGAAAAAAAAAAAACCCAAACCCTCTTTGAGTGAATCTTTATGGTGATTCAAAACACTTTAGGTAGATCCTGTCATATGCTTTATAAGTTCCTGACTGATTGTGTGGAATTAAGTTATTGGGCAGAGAACCAGCTAATGGAAACACATTGATGAAATCATTTTTGAGGGACATTAAATGGAACTTAAAATAAAGCTGAAATGGCTTTATGGATTTTTCAGTCAAACTGTTTATGAACATTTATTGGTGGTAAATTACACAGTGTCAGAAGAGGGAATCAGTAGGTATGGCTTTTAATAGAAGTTGCTCTGATACAATACTGTGAGAAAGAATAATTTATTGCCTAGGGACGTACAGTATAGTATGTTTAAATACAAATGATATGATTGTTTTCTCCTAACTGTCTCTGGCTGTTTGCAGGTAAGTTACCCTTAGCAGCAGCAGAGAGTCTCATAAAATGAAAAAAAATATTTTCAGTACTTTGTAATGAAACAGAAATTTTTTATTATGCTTTTTTCTTGGTAGGTAGAAAATGTTTTAGTAACAGATAATTCAGGAAGCAGAAGCTGTGTTGTACAATAATAAATCTAATTTACATTTGCTTTATACTCGGTAAAAAGGTAGAAGAGGGATATAGTACTTTTGATTGAGAAGGGAGATTATAGCAGCTAATTCTTGAACTGTTGGAGCTGTGCATTAATACCATTTGCCGAAACCCATCCTTCCCTCAGGTAGAGGACAGTGAAAATAAACCTAGGGGAGTGCAAGACTAGAAGGCACTTTCTTGTCCTCTGGTTTTGAGATGCCACATCTTATAGTCATGAATTTGTCAAATCTGTTAGATTGTCTGTCCTATCTAACTGAAAAGCTGCTCCCATTTTTGCTCCTCTTTTGGCTAGAAAGCACTTACTTTTCCTCCCAAATATATTTGGGACCAGTTTATTGCCACTTGCTCTCATGCCAACATCAGCCTATAGCCAGTAGGTTTTTTTCCTTCATGTTATTTATCCTCCTAATGTATTTATACACAGCGTTCATATCCTTCCTTAGCCATCATGCTGTTAAGCTAAAAAGCCAAGTCCTTCCAGTCTTCTTTTGTAGGCTAGACTTTTCATGTTCATGCAGTCGTGATAGGATTTCCTCTGTACACTTTCCTCACAGGGGATGAGCTGGGGGCTACATAATAGTGCAAGGATTCACTGATGATTCTTAAAATAATGTAATTTTTTTTCCTGTTCCTGTTAGACTTGCCTTTCAGTTTAATGTCACATTTGCCTTCCCTTTGGCCCTGTCCTGCTGCCGTGACTCATGAGTAGCACTCAGCCTTTATCCAGGGACGCTCCCATCCTGGAAGCATCCAACCCAGAGAAGAAATTTTTACTGCTTTCTAAGTGCATGACCTTGGACTTCATATTTTTAGATTTCACCCTCTCTCTCTTCTTCCACTCCCTGAGGTCAAACATTTGTTTTTGCATAACATCCTAGTTCTCCTCTGCAGAGGCAAAATAGCCCAATTCAGTGTCAACAGCACATTTCCCTCAAACTTTCCTTCTTTTTTTGCCAAAGCTTTTAGTAAAACCACTAAATGAGGTCACTTCCTCCATCCTAATGCCTTCATTTTCAACACCATCCAACATTGATGCTATCACAGCCCAGCTAGGGACTTCCACATGGCCAAGAGCCAGACTTTGGCACAAATGTCCAGTGGAGTTGAATTTGTCCAAGGCACTTGTTTCCATGAGGAGGCACTTGCAGGAGCTGCCGATCCCCTAGGCAGAGACTGAGACTCTTCAGTGTAGAAGAGGGGAGGACTGGTGGGAGTGGGCATGTTTGAGGTCTATAACATTTCCAGTAGCACAGAAAGAAGAGGGTGGTTTTTTACTGGTTTTCACAGTCCGAGGCAGAACAAGCATCCAGTGAAATCGTCAGGCAGCAGGTTGAAACCAAAGGAAGAACTTCTCCAGAGTATTTAATTAATCTATGAGCCCCCTGCTACAGAAATGGGGATGCTTAAGATGATAATTAGGTGAGGGAGGAAAGCTTATCAGTGTTTCTCCAGTGACTGGATGACACGGCCAGCTCAAGTCCCTCAGCTGCTGCCAGCCAGAGACAAGGGAGGGATTTCTCAGTCCTGGTCCCTAGGCAGCCCCTCACGGCTGATGCCCTACTCAGTGACAGGGACAGGCGACCCTTTGGGAGATTTTGTGTTCGTAAAACAGAATAATAAGAAATGATATTGTCAAGGCAGGAAGCCTTATCAAGGCAGGTAGCCTTCACTTCTCATTCATATCAAAGGAGAGAAACAGAAGGATTTGGAAATCTCATTCTTGTTCCCAGTGCATAAGGGACTCTTCCATGGATCTGGGGATGAAGACAACAAGACAGGAACAGAGGGTGTAAGAAGAGTGTGTAGGG
>NW_009259030.1:1067477-1073791 GCF_000687185.1 Egretta garzetta | reverse complement strand
AGGGAAAGGAAAACAAGGAGATGGAGGAAAGGAATAGAAGGCTTTTTTTATTTTCAGCCTTCCTAGAATGACTGCACTGGAGTCTTTGCTGGCTTTGTTTCCAAATTGCTTCCTGCATTTAAATTAAATAATGAAAGCCTGGAAAACCCCAAGTCATTAGAAATATGCTAAAGTTTCTCTTTATTCTGCAGGCGTTTCTGATTACGTGCAGATCGTTATTTTGGGCTTTGCATAACTTGAGTAGCTGACTTAAAATGTGTTAAAATGAATTAAAATTACCAGCATAAAGTCACCATTTAAGTAACACAGCTGAATACAGCTGGAAAGGGTACAGGAATATCTGTGTACCCCTCTCCGGCTGCACTTCCTCATCTTCCTCCCCTCGAAGATCATTGGTTTATTATGCAGATAGCACAGGCTGCGTCTTTTGCTAAGTTCCATTGCAAAGCTAATAGCCAAGGCAATTGTGTGGATAAGCAGAGACTTAAATCATTTGGAAACTGTTGAAAGAGGACAGATCTGATAATAATAACCTTCATGGCTGGCAAGTTACAGCTGCTTTTGACAACTTGTAACGATGAAGGCTTATAGTAAAGTTAAGAGCTAAATATCTGTATTGTGCCATGGGATCAATTTCAATTCCCAAGTATAAAGCTTCAAACTTTAGACTGTTTCTATCATCTTTGAGGATCCTTTTTTTTCTCTAGGTTAAAAAGGAGTTGTTTTGTTGTTTTTTTTTTTATAAATGTTAGAATGTTTATTTATTTCTGATTTTTTTTCTTTAACACAGTGGGACAGCTTAGTTAATTTATTTCAGTGCAAAGGAAGTGTAGTTGTATTGAAGCCACAGGTGTTTCTCACTTATAGCAGAAGTTACAGAAAGGATGTTGTATGAACATGATTTGCATCATCTCAGAACATTTTATATTCTATAGTGGTGACTTCCAGACTGCACATAGGTAACAATTTTAGTGGCATGTGTTAAGAAAGATCTCAAACAGTATGTGCAAAAGGTCTCATCAGGATCTGCAGGTTGCACCAATAGCTTTATCAAAGAAAATATTAAGGAAATAAAAAAATGTCACTGGTGTTGTTTGCATGTTGACACCGAATTTGCTGTGATGAAAGTGGATAATGAATAACCAATTGTTTACAACGCATCTGAACACAAGAGCACAGGTCTATATTTAGGAATATAGGCCATACTTGCCCACTGGGTAACAGTGAGCTACCACTAACTATAGGTTAGAGAACGTGAACATTAATTTCTAGTGTACTGCTGCGTGTAAGGCAGTTAATGCCATTCTTAGTTGCATTTTAACTGGAATTTCCCACAAGAATGAGAAAGTGACGTTCTGTGGCACAGAACATCAGTGACAGCCCTTGGGGACTCCTGTGCCCCAACAGAGTATTTTAACAGTGGAGTGGGTTCAGAAAAGAGCAATGAGAAGTGCAGACAATCTGCTTCACAGTGAATGATTCAGAAAGCCGTAAATTTTCCGGGAACAAAAGAGAAGGTTGGGGTGGTTGGGTCACCGTCGGTAACTACCTGCAGAAGGTGGAGGGTTTGCTCATGCAGGGCCGATTGGCTGGCAGGCAAGGGCACGGGAAGATGTAGTGGCTGAAAGCTGAAGTGAGACCAATTCAGATTAGATGCACATTTTTAAATCAGAACAATTGGCAAAAAGGCTTAGCAGAGGATGGCATGGGCTGCCTTCAGCTTCAAACAATGGAACTGGGAGAGCACATCTTTCTAGAGAGACACAGCATGGCTCGGTCACAAATATGGACCCAATGCAAGGATGGCTGGGTGAAATGGCCCAACCTGGGCTATGCAGGTGGTCACATAGAGGATTGCAGTGGGCTGATGTTGCATATTGCCTAGCAGTTTACAGCTCATGGTCTAAAAACACTCAGCAAATGGGGATAGTGCTGCCTTCCCCGCTGTCTCTAAGAGAAGGGGAAAGGAGCAGAAGTTAAATGGCTGCTGGGTCACACATCAAACCAGCGGCTGGGGGGGGGCTAGAGCAGAGCCTGCTGCCTGCTTGGACTGCATTTCATCAGCAGACACCTCCCTCCTTTTCCCCAGGCAGGAGCACAGCCTGACCTGAGAGACGTTTGCAGTGATGAACCCAAAATTTGGATTTCTCCTTTGAGTATCTCTCAGAGCCCAGCAAAAGAAATAATCTGATGGCATGCATCCAGGTTCGTTAGTGAGGGTTGTAGCTGGATTACGCCTGTTTACCAAGGGGGTAATGATGCTCCCTGCAACAGTTGGGTCAGCAAACTCCCCGCAGTCAGGGCGCAAGCAGCTGCTTTTACAGCCAGAAGTGCAATTTACAGACAAATCCCAGTTGTAATCAAGGCAACCAATTTCCGATGATCAAGGTCTGGCATTTCCTGGGGACAGAAGGGATGTGTGCAAGAGAGAAATGGGGTCAGGTGATGGGTTAAATTGCACCTAGATATGATTTGACAATCACTCCCCTGGTAACAGCTTATAATGTTTACAATTTGTCTTCTGTTTTGTTTTGTGATTTCAGGAGCAGAAGGCACAGTGTTCCCTAAATCTATAGAAACTCCCAATGTCAGGGCAGACCCCTTCAAGGAACTAAGGTAAACTTTGCAATATGGTCTAACGGTAACTCAGTGGCGCCTTGCTTGAGTTGTGCGTACTGCTGGGCATCATTTCTGCTTTTGCATAAGAGCTTGGGGGTTCGCTTTGGAAGGCATCGCCAAGGGGATGCCATGGAAGAGAAGGGACCTGCTGTGTTTACGTGTAATAGGACCGAGCTAAAGACAATCATGGGTCATGAGAGCATAGTTTCTGCTCCGTAACATGCCCTGCTTACCCTGGGCTCAGCCTTTGAAAAGAAACGGAGAAATCTTTTCCTGGTTGTGCAGGAAGGTGCTGGAGTCCGTGCTGTATCACAGGGAGTTGCAGCAGGCAGAAGGATAAAGCTCTCCAGCATTATAGGTCTTGCAGAAAAGCAAACCCTCCCTGACCTACACAGGGTCTAGCTGTGCATGCAAGTAACTGCTGACGCTCGCAGAGATGCCGCTTGCTGACAGCAATGTATCAGGAGAGAATAACCAGCTTTGCCCTCAAGCTAATGCTGGGCATTATATTTATTTTATATTAAAAAAAAAAAAAAAAAAGTGTGGCACTACAGGTTAGTTTGGATGACTAGTCTCTGAAAAGAGACTAATGATATGGCCTAATAAATTATTGACTGAATCTCCTGAATATCTTCTGACCAAGAGGGCTATCAGGGTTTGCCATCAATGCTCTAATTATCCTTCCTTAGAAAAAGAGAGGGAGGGAATAGGTGAAAAAATCTCCAGAAGGACACCTAGTCCTTAGGTCTTTGGTTGCAAACTCTCCTTTCCTGGAAACTGCTGGGGATGAAGCAATCTTCAGGCAGCTGATGTTGTGCAGAGGAGCACTGCAGATTTACTGTGGATGCCCTGAGATGCAAGAGGACCACTCATTAGCTCCCTCTGCTCTGATACCATGGATAGTTATAGCCCAGCTAGATCACCGTGGAAGATGAAGGATATCCTGGCTGCCTTCCCTTGGGTCTATCAGTATCTTTCAGTTTCTCTCTGGAAACACTCTAATTCTTCCCATTTTGTACACCAGGGATCGTGTGTCAGACAGCAAGTGCAGTGGTGGTGGGATTCAGTTTGTTACAAAAGTTTGTTCTCTTTCTCCGTGCAGTGACTTTAACCCTGCCTTGGGATCTTCCCAATCTTGGTATACTTGCTTTAAAACAAGAGAATACAGGGTCTTTGCTCAGCCTGACATGAAAGTGCCAGGGCAGCTCCCGGGTGTGCTGTGGAGGAAGGAGCCCCAGGAGGGCAGGGTGCGGTGGCGTGGAGAGCACGTACCCTCTGTTTTCCCAGGCAGAGCAAGCAGACAAAGTAGTCAGCGGGTGGGTGGATTTGTAGGTGAAGTTTAGGTGATGAAGGCTTCCTGGCGCAGCCCACATTCTCAGGGGGAAAAGAAAAAAAAATCGTGCTTAAAATATGCGATAGCAGCTAAGTAACTTGCAAAACCAGGTCTCTTTTTCAGCAGTGCAAAAGAGAGGCAAGGTTTAGGTCCAAGTTTGTAGTTACTTAGGACTTTTCTAAACATGGGAGGGGAATTTAATTCAAGTAAGTGTAGGGTGTCATATTAGAGGGGACAAATGTGAATTAAAATGGCCTTGATCTGATTGAGTAAGCTTCTGTTCCAAAGAACATTAAGCTGAATGAAATTGAAATGAATTAATGGCGGTATCCATGCAAGGGGGTGATTCAGTATATCTGATCTGCTTTAAATTCAAGTTGTTATTTCACTTGTTTTATGTAGAGAGATGTTAAATAACTTCCTTTGGAATTAGTGGACTGGGTGAAAAAATCCTGTAAAAATCTGGTGGGCTTTTTTCTTTTTCTTTTTTTTAAGGGAAAATCATTGCATAGCATTTACTTTGAAAAAAAAAATCATCTTGGCAAAAATAAATGCTTTTTCCACCACCTTGAGAAGAAAAGAGCCAATGGTAGCACTGTGTAGAGAAATCAAGGTTTCCCAAGAGCAAATGCTCTATTCCTCCCCAAACCAAGAACCATCCATCTCTCTCTCTACATGTTGGAGCACTGGCTGCTTCTTAGGTAAAATGGTGCCTTTTGGATGAAGTACAGAGTTAATAGAGAAAATAATCTTACTCTGGGGGACCACTTTTTGGTACCTTCCTATTTTGATAGCAGAGTGTGTGCATAAGGTGTCCTTTTGGCCTATTTAAAAAGATGCTGCAGTGAAATGGGACTGAATGAGATGGCAGCCAATGGGTCCCGAGCTGCCATACGTTGCTAGGAAAGCAGCATTGTAAACATCCACTCTGTAGCTGGCTTGGCTCTAAAAGACCTTTTTCTAAAATAAATAGTGCAAACTTTCTTTCCTCCTTAGGCTGAAGTTCTCAGGGGGGGGAAGCACACATTCAGCTATTGAAGGCTGTCGCCAGGCACCACCAACCTCCATCACTCTTCCTAGACCAAATGGTTGCGATCAGTTACGTGATTTATCCATTTGCTCTTTTCAGTACCATACCAACTCCCACTTTTTCGTTAGGAGACTTCAAAATAAGGTGACAGCGACTGTCACTATTGGAAGGAGAAGAGACCAACTGCTCCTGTCACCACTGGGAGTCAGACCATCTGTATGTCTTCTTTCCCTTCCTCCTCTCCTTAACAGACAGACTGATTTCCCCTGCAAGATAGGGACTACGCCATCGTGCCAGTCATCTCTGTTTCTTTCCTTCTTTTCCTCCCGTCTCCCAAAGGCCTTCAGTCGTGCCCATGTGTCACGAAGACTGACATGCTCCAAGTGACAGCACCCACATTCTCGACAGACTTTCTATTGCCATTCAGCTGACAAATGGTCTTCAGTTTGTATAGCCTAAACCATTGATTAGTAAGCGGCTGCTCTACAAGGTGGTCACCATCCTGGAGAACAGACAAGGTGCAGTCCTCTTTTCTGAGGGCCCATTTTGAAACACTTTTGTCTGCAGTGGTTTAGATGGAGAAAATTCAGGTGGCAATATGTGCGTGGCTTTTTCCTTACACGCTAAGCCCATCACAAGGCTGCAAGAATTGATCCGGTGCTTGTTTGAACCAGGTCTGGACTTTGCTGTTGAGTCTTCTCAGGAGGTGCTCTCCTGTGCTGCGGACAGACTCGTGTCCTAAAACAATCCTATCAGTTGTAGTAAGAATGCCAGAGCTCATAAATGTCTTGTTTAGTGCAGGGTGTTATTAACAGTTCATGTTTCCTATTTGGGATCTAGAAGATTCTTTAATAATGACCTAAGAACTAGAGATGGTTGAAAATCTATTTGATATACTTCTGTGAACGTTTCCGTGGTTTTACTATTTAAAGTAATTTTAGACACTTAAAAATTTTGGTAGTTGTTAGTTTGGTTCTAAACTGGTCAAAAACAGTAAAAAGGAAAGCAAACATATTCAAATTATTTTCAAATTCTTGGAATGTTTAACATTGCCATTCAGTATCATCCCAAAATAGGTTAGGGGGAGGGCTTGGGAGATTTGTTTGGACATTGAAATATTTGTACTCATCTACATTGGTTCTTTTTAATGCAGGCTGGTGTGTTTGACATACGGCAATGTGAGTGCCCACATGTAAAAGTTGAATCCAAGATGACCTTTTCTCACTGGATTGTTTTAGTAGCACCCAGGTAACTTGGTAAGAGCCTGTCTTGAGAGCCTCTCCTTGACACTGGCAGGGGGCACCTGCCTTCCCCTCTTTTTTTTTTTTTCCA
>NW_009259030.1:1028374-1067378 GCF_000687185.1 Egretta garzetta | reverse complement strand
ATAAATAATAAAATTAAATTATAATATTACTCTAAATATAAATATATAGATAAATACAATATAAATATAACCAATATAATTATCAGGGAGACGTTGTTAAACCAGTAAATGCTGGAAGCTGGGAGGGCGTACACTGGATGGGTGCTGTGTATTAGTATCCATCCTGGGCTCCTGGTGGGAGCAGGTCCCCGGGCTCGGAACGAGTGTAGGTGCCTCCCTGACGGCCAGGTCATGCTGGGCGGAGGCACCCAGAGCCAGGAAACCTGGTTTAAGGCGTTTCTGTTCCCAGAGTTAAATAAAAAGAAATCAGACAGCATGAAATTCACTCCATGAGGGGCAAGCACACACCTGGAATTCATCCACAATTACTGTGGGTTAAAAATGCAGGAAACCGCTCATCCAAGGCCAGGAAACCAAGGAATGACTGTTTTTCCTGTAATGCACAAATATAGTTAAGGGAGAATTAATCCCTTGGGCTTGAAGGGGTAATTTTTGATCAAAGTTAATTATGAAGCACTGAAAGTACCAAATGGCAGGTGGAATGTACTTGCAGCTTGGTTTTATTAGGGCAGTTCTACCTTCGCATGTACAGTACTGAACTGTCCAAATAGTCCAAGTGAGACCCATTGTAACAAAAAGCAATTTAAATACAGTGCTCAGCTGATGTAACAATACTGGGTTTGCAAAACCATAATTCTTATCAAATTAAGGTTTCTCTCAGTTGTGTTTCACAAGGCAGCAGAGACATTTTCAATAAGTACAAACACAAATAATATTTCTGTCTAAAACCCATTACATTAATGAAGATTAAAAGAAAAAAATTCGAGGAAGTGCAAAAAAATGAATGGTATGAAAGAGGGAGTAATTGGTGAAAATGTAAGCCATTTATAAAGACTGGTGCGTCACACTGAAACCCTGCTTAGTTTACAGCAAACACTTGGGGTTTCCTGGGAGGTTTCAGCAAGGGAAGAATGGTAAACGTAGCCTTGTGTCTAGGTGGTGTTATTCTCTGATTGGTTTACCAGGAAGAATGCAATTCTTTCCTCTGTTGTACTAGTATAATCCCAATAATTTTGATAGTCCTACCAGCTTAAAAGACAACAGACTTTTGCCTTGGAATGAGCTTTACTTTCCACATTGTAACAGATATAACTGTTTTTCGTATGACACAGATGGGTTGTGTTTATATGACTATCTCCACTGAAGTCAGCCTGTACCTATTAGCGTACAAAAAAATGAGAGAACAGGCTCCTGGTTTCTAAACTCCAAGCTAATTTAAGTGGATTCTGATGAGTTTGTTTTGAATGGCAGAGGTCCTCATCACTCTCCATTTTCTAATCTAGGAGACTACATCTGATCTAACAATTTTCCCATAACAGCTAAGGCTTTCTGAAATGCTTGCTGTTGGGTGAGACATTCTCAGCACAGAATTCACACTGATTTCACAGACATGGCCACTTTTCTTTGGCCTTTCCTCCTGTTGACATCCCTTCAAAGCTGCTGCCTGTTCATCTATTATAGAAGACAAGCCCCAGCCCTCCCAAATCAAAGCCTTTCCATAGGCTTCTTGTGGGCAGTGCATTAAGATCTCTTCATACCATTGGATATAAGGCTTGGAGTTAAGGAGGCAGTTGATTTCTGGGGCTTTCATCTGTTAAATTATTTCTATTGCAACGGAGAGGGGGGTTTCTGTTCCCTTTCCTTACCCCAGAAAATCTTCTCTTAATGGCCTTCACCATTTCACACCCAGAACCAGAAGGAGGGGATTTAGCTCTGGGTGTCCTTTCCTTCCCCTTTTTTAGCAGAAGAAGCCTAGATATGGACCAGATGCTCAGGAGGCACACGCCTGGGGAACGGCAGAGGTGTTGACAGAGCTTTGCTGACTTATCCCAGCTGGATAAATCATGGCCCTGCCCTGTTCCCAGCACTGCTAATAGGATCTGTCCATAGACAGGCAGATCGTCTTCAAAGAGGGGTAATGGACGGTGAAAGCAGGCTTGGCAGGAAGGCGAGCTTGGCATGAAGGTGTTTCAAACACAGAATATTGCTGAAGTAAAAAATGAGATCAGCTCAAGACAGGGAAGAAGGAAAAAGCAGCTGGAATTTGTGGTTGAGACATGGCACCTCAAGTGAAAACAGGGAACAAGGGAACAAGGAGGTAAGGAGGCAGATTTGTAAATGAAATGACTGCCAAATGGGATAGCCTATGGGATGGAGAGGAGTGGAAATACTCCTCTCATTTGGTGGTCGGTGGGACGATACGCGAGACTCCTCTTCTTCCTCTGCATATAATTAAGCAGCATAATCACAACTGGAGCAGTGGCTCCAGAGACCGGTTTAACTTTGCCTGGGCCCTGAATAAAATACAACAGCCCGGTTCATTCTTCTTTTTCTGCATTTATTCTGTAGGGATTTCCTAATGCAAACACAGCCTTTTTCTGGGAGATATTAATCATCAATCCTGACTGTTATCTCAGATTGAATATCTTTCTTGTATACAAGATCTGTATCCTGCCTAGGTGTGTTGCGCCCAGGATTGTCATTAGCTTTCAACAGCAGAATGTTGCTCGCTCCATAATCAGAGCATTCATCTCACCTTCGAGTGCTGTTCACAAAGGTGTATGAGCCAGAAGCCCTCTGGGACTTGAGAGAAACCCTATCGGTGTGACCAGTCTGTACAGTCAGACATGCACGTAGATCCATTTGAATAACAAAAATGTGAGCTTTTTTTTTTTTTTTTTTTGCTTTTTTAACTCTGCGCAGCACACCGCTAACCTTCAGTAGAAAATAGATGCTAATAAATGCGAGGTCTTAAAAATGTGAATTATAGCCATTTCACACTCCATGGCAGACTCACACTGGTGAAATGGCTTAATACTTAATTACAATGCTTGTCCTTCTCTCAAGTGCAGATGACATTCCTCAGATAGATTTTGCGATGACATCTGTGGAAATAAGTTGCAAAACTAATTAGTTATTCATATAATACAGAATATTGACTATGCACTGATTAAAAGGATGTGGTGACACATCTAACATGATGTATCTGTCTAGTAGGTTACTCTGCTCCCTGAGGTGGTATTTTTCGGAAGGTCTTATGGAAAATGATGAGAATACCCTTTAGCTGCTAGAATGCAGATGTTTATAGAAAATTATATTTACATTTTGATAATGATCAAGGAGGGCTACCATGTTCTGGAGTGGCATCCCTTACTGCTTGTGGCTTGGGAGGAATACCTGGTCTGCAGGTTCTAAGGACCATTTTTAGGGGGTCAACTGTAATAGGATCTGCAGGTTATGGACTAACTGCAGCCCTGAGTGTCCTAAAAGCAATCATTTGACAGCTACTCAGAGAGAAGGGCAGCCAAACCAGTGTTTGCTTCAGTGCAAGTCAGGCAACATGTTCGCCTTGCAGCAGAGCCTGGCTCATGCTGCTGCTGTTTCTGCAGGGTAGTTGGGAGATGCCGGTGGGTTGGTCTGGGACGCGGCATTTGTAATGCTCTGTGAGAGGCTCAGTAACTATTGTTTTATCATAACATTTGTACTTGAGATAGAGCTATTTGTACCAAGGATATTGAGTGTGAAATACAGAAGTAAATAGTAAGGTGGCGAGGAAAGCACCTTACCCACCTATCACTGTGATCCCAATCCTTTGCAAATACTGTGATATTTAGGATGTAATCGTGTTCAAAATGACTGAATAGCTCAGGAGAGGAGATTTTCCTTTGAACACTCTTCTTATCTTAAAGAAATGAGAGAAATGTAATCCACTGAGCACCATGTTTGCTTTGGGGTAAAAAAATACATGGTTTTCTTTAATATTTCTCCAGCTGTGTATCTTGCATGTCTAAAAGTCGAAGTGAAGGGCAAAGCAGGAAAAATAAAAATCTTTGCCTTACTCAGCACCTGCTTTTAAGGAAGGACTGTCTCCCTGCTGAGACTTCGCACACGAGCCTGGGAGCCCTCTGGCAAACAGAGCTCCCTGGCACCGTGCAGAGCCCAGCACAGGAACCGCGGGTGGGGTTTCGCCTGCTGAAGAGCAGCAGTTAATGAACCAGCTTCCTTAGAACCAGGGGATTCACACAGACCTCACATTAACCTGGTACAAAAAAAGGAAGGACAGCTGAGGCACTTTCCTGCCCAGGTGAGGAGTTCCTCAGGGTTTTGTTTCCCTAGCACTGCCGGCTGATACCAGAGAGCTTGGCTGTACCCAGGCAATCATACTTACCACTTAGTGTGAGTGAGGTACTTGGAGCTATACAAGTCCACTGTGATTAAAAAGGACACTTTTACAAAGACACTAATTGTACTTCAGACCGTAGTCAGGAATCAATAGCTGTTGCATAACCCTGTTAAAGAAAGGAGAAAAATGTGTGCATAACTATAATGGCATCCTTTCTTTGAAAGCAGTATTTTGTACACTTGTTAAGAGAAGTCATAAATATTCACTACAGAATCTTTATTCCAGATTTATATTTCATGTGTAATACAGTTGTTTTCTGTAGGCCAAACAGGAGTAGCTATGTCATTTCCTCATGACTTGAATTGATTTTCTCTCTTTAAAGTGTAGTGGCTGCTGCTGCTCTACTCCTCATGTGTACTTTGCAGTATGGATTTATCCTGTGGGTTATTGTGGCACCTCTGGCTGTTTTGCATGGTAATAATTTCCAACCAAGTAGCATTGCTGAGTTCATGCTACAGGAATGTCGCTCCCTCCTCTCAGATGGTGTTCGGCCTCAGCGCTGTCTCTCGAGGTGGAGGCAGCACATGGCTAATGAGAACCCCTTTCTAAATATGACTTGGCAGTCAAACCTGTGTCCCTCTTTGGGGACTCCTACACAACCCATAGTTGCTCCCCTGGTCCCTACTTCATCTTGAGGGATAACAATATATTATGCAGGGGGTTGGACTAGATGACCTCTAGGGGTCCCTTCCAACCCGAAACATTCTATGATTCTATGATTAGTCTGTGAGCATTAGCTGTGTGCTGCCAGCGTTGGACTGGAGATGGTCAGTGACCCATCTTGCACCTTCTGCACACTCATGTCCCATGAAGGGAGGAAGTGGAAATGCAGAAGCTACTTGTGCCGGCAGTGCAGGCAGAAGCTGGCAAGTGGTTCTTCTTTCTCTTCTCCATCTTGGTAAAGTTGAGAGCCCGTGGGCTTTGCCACCTCACTTCCAGATTCTGCTGACACTTCTGAAGCTGGCAGTCCCCTGCTCTGGTTCCCAGCTGAGTTGGCATTGAAGTGACTCACTGAAAAAAACATTTTTTTTTGAAGCCAAGCATGTGAAAGCACCGTTCTAAAGGTGGAGCATTTCTGGTTTGATAGGCAAAGTGGCAGCTGCCAATTCATCCATCAGTAGAGGTGGCTGCTATAAATACATACCTCAGTACATACACACATCTTTGCTGGCAAGTAAAATAACACCGTGTTCCACTTCAATTGCACGTGGACATTGTGTCCTTGGATGGAAGAAGCCAAACTTACAAGCGTGTGTTTCACACAGTGTGGTGTGGCTTCAGGGCCATGCAGATGAGGAAGCAGAAATGTGATTTGAACCCAGTAACAGCCAAAAAGCAGGTGGATTGCTCCAAGAAAGCCTGAAAAAACACATTCAACTTGCTTCTCTAGAGAGAAGGAGCAGATCTCCCAGGGGTGGGCAGTAGCTGAAGGAGGAGAGGAGCTTTCCCCCGGGTTAGGGTAATGCCAATGGTGTCAGGCTCTTGGGGCCTCTTGGCAGCTGTTTCACCAGCTGAAACTCAGCTGCAATTCTTTGTTTCTCATGTTGAGTTGACCTCGGTTCATGAGTTATCTCTTGATTTTCACAATATAAAAAGAAAAACACATTCTCTCCCTCTTTGCCTGGCTTCATGCCATTAAGGACGATTGGGAGAAGGCTGGCCGAGGACACGTTATAAAAGTGACATGGGGGAATCAAGCAAGAAAGTAAACCAAAAAGCCCCCGAACTCAGGCCATCAAGGATCATAAAAGAGGTTGTAAAGCAGAGGGGAAATGGCCTCCTGGTGAGTGTGAGAACAGCTGAAAGGGCTGGATAATGAGGGGATGTGCTGCTGTAAGGAGATGTTCCCTGCCAGTGAACTCAGTGAAAATCTGCTTATATTTGATATAATAAGGACAAAAAGCAAGACACAAAGGGTTTATGCTGCTAGTGCTGAACTGTGTGTCAGTGATAAAAATATGTCATGTCCTGTCCACTTCCTTAAGTATTAACATTTTAAAAGACAGAGAAAGAAGTAAAGTAAAATGTCAATTTAATTTTTTTTTATTAAGGATTTGGTGTCTTAACTTTAATGAAGGAGTAATAAATATAAATGGATATTAATGGAAGGTTATTAGAGCTGTTCATTTTGATAGAAAATATGCAGTATCTTCTCGTGCAATGCCAGAGGTTAAAGATTATTATTGCTTCCTAAGGTTTCCAAAATTAAATTCTCTCTCTTATGACCCACAAGGTATGATTGAAAATGTGTGCATGTGAAATGGTTTGTAATAAATTCATATTGCAATAAAAGTCTCTTTAGAAAAACAGGATATCTTACAAGAATCAGCTGAGGAGCACTCTCTAAAGATGGAAACTTTTTTTATAAACCTGAAGAATTTCATTTTGGAAACTGAAGTGCTGCCAGAAGGATCACCTGGAAAGCACAGAGAAACCTGTGAAAAGGTCCTGAGCTTTCAGGCAGTGGTTGAAACCCAGAGTTCCCTGGGTTAAAAACTACTTGATTTTAACAGGCTTTTATCTGGTTTATACACTTCTAATTAATTACAAATGACATTTCTGACAGAGCCTTCTAGGGTACAAAAATTAAGTCCTTTGTAATTGCTGTTCATTTCTGGCTAAAGCCTCCAAACCTCTCAGTACCAGATAATCTATTCTTGTTCCCCTGGGACAGAAGGAACTGTGCTGGCAGCACAGTGGGAAAAGCCAGTCCCAAGCGTACAGTGCCAGGAGATTTGGGCAACGGATGTCCACTCCTTGCCAAATCCAAACCTTTAGGTGTGTATTGTATTGCATGGCTTAATTCACTCGTACTTTTTGAAGTACAGAAACTTTGGTAATGTGGGGTTACTGATGCGGTTTTGGTGTTTGCATTAATAGGCTAAATCCTGCAGGCAATGCTTTGCCTTTAGTCAGAAAAAAGAAGTTCCTATGAAGTCATGAGGTAATGCTGGCCTTACACAGCACTCTACGTCCCTTAATCACTTCTGTGTAATTCGCTTCAAGTTAATGAGGTCTTCTTGTAAACACACTGGATGCATTGCTGCATGAGCGGCACATCTGGAAACAACCCGGCTCCTGAATTCAGCCCTGGGATCTGGTAGCTGCCTTAGCGTGGCACTTGGCCCATCTATGCCCTTCATACTTCCATCAATGCTCAGGTTTTGCTATATGGGATCAATCTGATTGTATCAAGAAGAGAGTAATTTGTCATTTGCTTAGGCTCAGTTCCTCGTCCACACCATCGGTTCATGCCTAATTCGTTGCAAAAAAAAAAAAAAAAAAGGACTTACTGAAAATACTGAAAACATCAAGGGCAACACAGCTAAAGGGAGTGGAAAATGGAACACTAAATCTCTCCTAGTCCTTTCCTGCTCTTTCCTGCTAAGCATGTGACTAAATATGTTGATTTTATGGGTTCTCAGTTGAGCAGTGGGGTATCATTTAATCTCTCCATCCACTGGCATTGTTCTGAACAGTGAGAGAGGACCAAGCAAGGACTTTGTCAGAACATTTTGCAGCGCTCTGAGGTGCATGGCATTCAAGCAACGTCACACCAGGAGTCTAAATCTATGAGTCTATAAGTTAGTTACAGATAGAAAGGATAAATCAAGCAATAAAGGATGCCTATAAAAAAGGATGCTGCCCCTTAAATGAAGACACTTTAGAGTTCATCATAAACCTCTGACATATATTCAGTCACTCTGCCTGCTGTCACAGTCTGAAATATATTTCAAGGAGCCTGAGTATTTTATGCTGTAACCTCTAATAAATACATGCACATTTTCAATGATGTTGCATCATACCTTGTGAACTGATGTGACTTGAAAGGGGAAGCGGTGTCAATGCGATGGGAGTTCTGCAGGCAAAGGTGCCCAGATACACATTAAATGTGTTTCTCTGACTCATGCAGTATGTCAAAATGTCTGTGTGATACCAAAGTGAGGGCTGGTTTCATAATCATCCCCTTGCGGAAGCTTTCCTCCAGCTGAATGCCACTTCTCTCTTTCCGAGCGAAGCGAAACGCATACTTTTTCCTTAATGCCTGGCTTTCCTAGTCTAGACTATGGTAGGTTACAACACTGGCTAACCTGCCAGTGTCACCAAGCTATCCCATAATAAATTAAATGCTTGTTTAGATTTGAATAGCCAGAAAAAATATGATCTAAACAAAAGAAACGTCTTTGGCTGTGCTTTTACTTATTAGCTTCCAAGAGCTAGGCTGAGATTTTGACAGAGCCACCAAATACTTGCATATAATGGCTCTCTTGCTCCCAAGGGGAAATTATGGCTCTTTTGAAAGAAAGATTACAAGAGTTTTGTAGGACCAAGCCTTAAAATTGACCATCCCTTAGTTTTTAGTAGCTGTCAGGAATTAACAGTGTGACACTGATTTATGGAGCTATCCAGGCCACTTGTGCAGAGCTTCCTTCTTTTCAGAGATGAGTATTCTGGGAAGCTGCTAGTATATGTATTATCCATCAGGACCTGTCAGCCACTCTCCATATGGTTTACTGCAGCCAGAAAAATGCAAAATTCTTCTTAAAAGTGTCATTTTCTACAGTTCAAGAAGTGCACTTTCTGAAAGAGATTAACAGTGAAGCAGAGCAGGCAATAATTATTATTCGTCAATATTTCCAAAAGTAACTTAAGATATTTGAGCACCTAATTTGAGAGATTCATTTTTTATAATGCTTGTTTTTTCAGAGTATGATGGTCCATACTGTATAAATATTTGGGGTCAAGCTGGTCATTTTAGAAAATAATGTTGGACAATTCTGGAATTTTCTTCTTGGTTTAAAAAAAGAAAAAAAGAGGAAACAAACTTAGAAAAAAATAGCTGATGCTGCGAGGGCTTGTGACCACTACAAGAATTTGCAGACTTAGCAAGTTTGACTCAACTACTTGAAAAATGATGGGATCTACTCTCAGTGAAAGGCTAGAGGCATAGAGAAGCGACCAGGATGATCGGTTATCGCATGAGAATAGTACAGTGTGTCCCTGTGCTGTGCCACTAAACTTCTTCTCATAAAAGACCATGTAGTCTTGACTTCAAAACATGTCAGAATTACCATGGTTTTTAACAGACCTATGCATATCTGTAAAAGTGCTATATCTAGTAAGGGAGAAGTGATGCTTTGTACTTCTTTTATTGGCTTCTCTCTTTTCTTTTGGCATTAAAGTTACCCCAACTCCAAAGTCTGGACAATTTAATATATGTGAATTGGAGACTTTGGATAGCATACAAAGCATATAGACAGGTAGATTCAGTCTTACTTTCCATCTGAATAATTTCTGCTTCATCCTGGATGGTAGAACATCTTTTTCCGTTTTAAACCTTAATACACTCACGGTGAGGCTGTTGTGTTTTTCAGGGTTATAACTTTGAATGATCTATGGGCGATGCTAGATTTGACCATGTGGAAATTCCATTCTTCTGTGATGTGTAAGGCCCTGATTGCCAGGGAGTTAATGAAGCTGTGTGTGGATGGGCAGCCAGCGAGCGCACCACGCCGTGCTATTGAGCAAGTCACTCAGAAATACTCGGGCAGCTTTGCCATTAGCACAGCTCAGCTTTTCCTGCTGTGCGCTCTGCTAATATAAATATTCCTGAGCTGCGTTTATATATACTCAGGCCCCTAGCATGTGGTCTCTACTTTTTTCCTGAAACCCTACCATTTCTTGTATTGAAATAGGAGAGTTTAGCGCTATTTGAGTTCTATTTCTGTGTTCACAGCACAGAGAACAGTGAGAGTGAGACCTGGATGTCATGGTCACAGGACGAGCTGCGTTCCTCTCCCCGGGTGCATCTACCAGGTCCTTGCCCTCTTGGAGTGGGATGCCAAAGGTCTCCCATTTCCACCCCACACCCTGTGACAGCCCTTGGTGCCCAATGCAGAGCACTATAGAAGTAACCACGCTGGTCCAGGTACCTAGCAGCTTTGCTTGGGGTGACTTGGCCTCCCACATTGCGTGTTGCTCCATGTAGAAATGTTCTCCGTGCATCAGCCGTGCCTGCTCTGCGGGTCTAACTCAGCTCAGGGGCTGGTGGTCTTGCTCCTCAGCAATCAGTGTGCACAGCACAAACGCGGCAGGCCCTGCTAGTAGCTTTGCCATCTCCAGCAGCAGAAAGGACTGGTAAGTTTGCCTTAGAAGAGCTCACGGTCTCATTTGCCAAGCCCGGTGCCCATAGTATAGCCTAGTTCACTCTCAGCAGAAAGCAAATAGAAAAATCATTTTCACAGTGCCCAGCAATGTTTATCTTCCAGGTTGGCTGGCCTGCAGTGACATTAGTGTCCCCAGAGCTTCTGAACTTAATCATTTTCAGTTGCTGCTTGCCTGCTTGAAGCGATCCTAGTCCACCCTCCAGTGTGTTCTTCCTGCCAGTCACTATGGGAACAGCAATCAAAGCTCATATTTATGGCTCTGTAGATGTCCAAGGTCACAGAGCACAGGTCTGGTGGGAACAATTAAAACAGGTCTGTCCAGTTATATCTCTTTAAGCTCTCCCCACATTATATCTCTAACTAGAGCAGTAAAGTTAAAGCAGCATGACTGTCAGGATGTGACTGCTTTATAAAAGATATCCTTTAGCGGCAATAAAGATGCTCTGTATACTGTCATCTGTAGGAGCATGCTAGGAGTGTAATCGGCATCACTGGGTAAAACCTGCCCCCAGGTTTGACTCTGCATCCCTGCTGCCAGACCCGTGCCCTGCCAGACCCGGCCGTGCCCTGCAGCCCCGGGCAGGCATTCCCACTGGAGGAGCTTGGCTCTCTGCAGGCTGCAGGAAAGCAGGTCCGACCTCGTCCACCACGAATGCTGCTGGGAGAGAGTTCTCTGAACTCTTTTGAAGTGGCAGAGTATGTTTATACTGGTTTGGGGGGGTTGCACAGTTTCAGTACTCTGTTACTGTCAGCACCTGTAAACTAAAAATTGCAAATGTTCGTTTTTAGGGTAACAGCAAATCTTGTTTATACCTGGTGACTTGCTCTATAGCAGTACACAGGAAAAAAGAGGACTGTGGGAATCATCAGAGTAAGATGGGGGAAAGAACTGCAGCGAGCTTAATAACATCTGAGGGACAGAAGAGTAATTCTTTGGCAATTTCCAAGTTTAGTAAGAAGCAGCTGTCTCCTTCTCCCCTCCAGTTTACACCAGAGCCAGGTTCTATTGAGAGCCCTGTGTGATGGGACCCATGATCCCATTGTCTGTGTTTTATTGAGTCCCGGGATGAAATAGGTTCCTTCCCTTGAGCATTAATGTGGTATGGTAGGTAAGAATGAAAATCATTTAGACCAGAAGATCCAGCAGCAGATACGGCGTGAAGATAAGATACAGCTCCCTCCTTCACATGCAATGGGCACAGAAGGGTGCAACACCAGAATTTTAAAAGCAGGCTAGCAGGCATATAGGCATCTTTAGAAATCTCCAGTCTTTTTTAATGGTCGTGGTATTTTAAATATATTGCCATCCAATTCACAGCTAATTGAATTTGGGTAACCAGAGCATGTTTGGCTAATATTTTCTTACATAGGATTAGTTCCTAAATGCTGTAGATGAAACAAGTCCTTACTGTGCATAATGCTGTGTAGACAGTGGAGGAGATAGTCCTTGCACCTAACTGTGTCCTGAGAAAGCGAGAAAAGACACAGGGAGACTGGGCACAGCACGATGAAATGACCTCTCTGGAGGGGTGCAGCAGCGCAGGGGCTGAGGCAGGAGAAAACCCAGGTTGACTCCCAGGCCATTCCTCTCCGCCACTTCTAAATTGCTTTGAAAAACAAATATCCACTGCCACGGTGAACTGGGATGCTGGGATGTTGCATGGACATGAGAATGTGTTTTAGAACAGCAGCTCAAAAAACACTAAAGTGCCTCTTCCCCCCAGAGGAAATTTCTCTAGAGAAAATTTTCTAGTGTATTTCTGTGATATAGATATGTAGATTTCTCTGAGCTCTATATGGCAGGTTTGAAAGTCAGTGTCAAAACAAGTGTTCTGTTAGGCTGACTCATTCCAGTGTTTTATCCCAGCACCACACACCCACATTAGCAAGTGGGTAGTGGTACTGGTTTGGACTGGAAGGTCCAGTGTTGAACATGGCTCCTCAGCGTGGTGCGTGGATGTGACACAAATGTCTTCGTTTCCTTGGGGACACAAAGCGAGGACTGGATTCACTATTCTGGTACTGGAATTAACCACTCCTGGCTGCTGGGACATGGGGGTGTTACAAGGAACGCTGCATTTTGGTGTTCCCCGTGCTAGGGGTGTGATGCACCAGCCTTAGCACTTCTCCGTCTATGGGAAGCAGGTGACATTTGGAAACCTGGAAGAGTGGCCGCTTCAAATGGTAGGAGTCAAGACACCTCACCTTTTGCTTGAAAGAACAGCATCTTAAAGAGAAGGGAAAAAGCATACCCTAACTTCTGCCCTGCCTGGCTCCGTGGTGGCTTGGTTACTGACACAGATGAAGACCATGGTAGTAATTTTCACCGGGAAGGTTTTAGCAGTGTTGGCCACCCACAAAAAATAGTCCATATTCCACATGCACTGGAGGAGCCCAAGCAGAATTTAAGTTCCTGCCTGTTTTATTTTCCCTCCTGCTGCTCTACCAAGCAGACAATCAATATATAGCGTTAATATGGCTGCTGAGAGATACGATGAGGGTGCAGGCAATTCAGAAAAAGTAAGGAAATCCAGGAAAAAAGAATTTTCACCTTACAGCTTTGGTTGTTGTTAGTTTCAAAGGCAGTAACATAACCACAATTTCTTTTTTCTCTTGCAGTGTTTCTTCATTATTACTATTTTGTTTGGCCATGCAAAGGAAGGTTAAGGTTGATTTTAAGGTCCAATTTCCTTTCCCATGTTATGTTTCCAAGGTAACTCTATTGACTTCTTTTAAAGGCCGTACTTGGGAAGCCAGTGGGGTTACCTCTGTGTACCTGGGGGCATCCCCACCACGCAAAACCGTCTGGCGAAGTTCCTTGCGGAGGCAATGGCTCAGAGCCATGCTCTGCAGCGGAGGTGGCAGTCTGCTATGAGAAAGTTCTCAGATGGAGTTGGCCTGGGTACGAGGAGAAACTAGTGGCAAAGAGTTGCCTGTATCACTTTGCTGCGTTGGGGAGAATTGCTCCTCCTGGGCTGTGCTGCACCATCCCCACCACCACTATTCTGCAGTGAGCCCAGGGAGCGCTGAATGCACTCGAACGTGGTCGCAAAGGCAGTTCATCACTGGCCTGGAAGTGGAATTCCAGTGCTTCAGCCACAAAGCCAGTCCTCCTACCTGCCTGCCTCTCTTGTTAAAGTCAAAATACAATATAGTAAAATGAAATGAAATTCCAAGCTAAAAACCTGTCCTAGGAAGTGGTTATGCCACTGAGTGGTACAGAGGCTTTTCTGCCATCAGTTCATTTTTTTTTTAGTCCATTTCATTTTCATCTCCATTTGACCTCTTCCATGAGCAGCTGTAATTGTCTCTTTGTTATCTGCTAAACTGTCCTATAAGGGAGGTATTGCAGTCAGAATGCAGCCTTGCCCAAGGGAAGATGGAAGAACCTCATGGAAGTGAAGAAATGCTGAGGGGTTTTTTTGCTGTGGTTGACCCAAGGATCTGGAGAACAGATTTCTATACCTTAAAACAAACAAAGGCAACACCCTACAGCATGGATGCCAGCGATAGCACAGTGGCACATATCAAATAGCATAAGCAGAGCCAAGGGAAGGGATCACAGCTTCTTGAGACAAGCAGCCGTGAGCAGCAGTGCTTCATAGCTCCCAGGTCCCACCAGTTCCAGGTGGAGCAGGACAGGGATGTTGCTGCCCTACACAGAGGTGGGTTCATGCCAATACGGTCATCTCCCAGCACACGGTGAATTGCCACCACCAGGCTCAGCCTCTGGTTTAGTTAAAAAAAAAAATCATCTAGCATATCTCTTTTGAAAGATTGCCAAACCTTACCTTGCTCAGGAATGATTATATGCAAAAGATAAACAGAAAACAGTTTCTTTTTTAGTTGAAGATAAATTGATGCTAAGAATTTGCAAAACATCCTATTCCCAGAATTAAAGTAGTCCCTTTGCAGACATCTCTATACTCTCTTATTCAACAAGTTGGTTGTGGGGTTTTTTTGTTGTTTCCCAATCTCTTTCTCTCTCTGCTCCATTCCTCCCTGCACCCTCCCACATAATCCCTTTATTTTCTCCTCTGCACCGTTTCCCAACCTATTTTCCTCTGCATATTTGAAAGCAAGAAATTTGTTGAAAATCTCAAATAGCTTTAAGATTTTCAGTTCTAGACTATCAAAGAGCTTTGAGAGTAACTTCTTCAAATACTCCCTATCCCTCCTATTGCCCTGCCAAACTCCTCAGTGCCAAAATGGCAACCGGTAACACGGAGGAGCACTGGACCCCTCTCAGTCTCTGTCCTCAGCGGTCTTGCCTGTTCCTTGGCTTTGTCCTGGCATTCCTCCAGAGGAGATGTGTTCATTTTTCACTTATTTGTATTCTCTGTTGCACATTGTAAGTTGTACACAGGAATATTTTCCAAATTGTCCAAATATATTACAAAACAGTGCTAGAAGGGAGGGATGTAGAGGAATCTTACATCAGTGGATACTTACTAAAAATTGGCTGTCTTGTTAAAAGGCAGGTTTCAGTTCAGCTAGGTTTGATAGAGGAATGAGCAACTGCCTTCCAGGCTGGTTTATGCCAGAAATCAGACTAGACACTGGTTATTGGCCTAGCCAGTGGTGTTATCCCAACCTAGGCAGCATCTTTTGTCATCTCTTTTTGCCATTCCAACTTTAGGAAGTCGTAATAAGTGTGGGAGAAGTTAGGTCAAATTTTCAAATTTAGTGATTGTCAGTGGTTTTGACCCTGTAAAAGGTATTTCTTCTCACTGGAGCCCAGTCCTCCACCACTGCGCACGGTCATCGTTGCTTGTACAAGGAAGCGCGCGCGCTTGGGGTGAAGTGAGGCTGCTTTGGTCTGCCAGGCAGCAGAGCAGGGAATTGCAGCTGGAAATAGGAATTGTGCCTCTAATGAGGGGGCAAGGCTGTGAACGAGGGTGAAACACCTCCCTCACTCTGAGCAGCACATTTGAAAATAAGGATGGTGCAGCATCGTTGCCTAATAATGGGCTGGATTTCAGGAGTTTGGATCATTGCTGTGGCCTTACGCATGCAGACATACAACCGTATTGCTGGTGTAAATGGTGACTGTGAAAGAGCCCACAATTTTGGCATATGCATCCCTCTAGATTTACAATTTATGCATATTTACCATTTTGTGAAGTATACTGGGGACAGCAAATGGTACATCTTCTGCATAAAAATGAAAAGTAACTGAAAACCTGTTATATGCTCTATATAGCTCTGATCAGAGGGGGAAAAATTACTACAGATTTGTGGTTGACAAGCTTCAGAAAAGGTTCAACAGAGTGTGAAAATTGACATTTAGCAAATAGCAATTCAGCCTTCATTTTTTCTGAAGCTGCTTGAAATAAACTGCAGGCTTTAAACAAAATGTTTGGTCAGTTGCTATATTGGATGTTGCTTGTCTTATTACCACAGTTAATTAAAAGAGGGGACAAAAAGTCAAAGCCCGAGTCAATAAGTTTGTTAATAAAGATTTAATTTGGTGGAATCATTATAAATTGACTGTACAATGAATGGATATGCCACAGAAGTATGAATGTCTGAAGGTTTTCAGAAATAGCCATCGGGTTGTAGCCAATTTGTCACACTAAGTAAGCTCTTCAAATCCACTTAGGCCAGTGTGTACATGTTTCCAAAGGATATCCCCAACAAGTATATGAGGAGTGGCTGAGGGAACTGGGGGTGTTCAGCCTGGAGAAGAGGAGGCTGAGGGGAGACCTTATCGCTCCCTACAACTGCCTGAAAGGAGAGGGGAGCCAAGGGGGTGTGGGTGGTGGTGGGGGTGTCCTGGAGGCATTTAAAAGCCGGGCAGGTGCTTAGGGACATGGTTTAGTGGTGGAATGGCAGTGGTTAGGTTAGTGGTTGGACTTGATGATCTTTAAGGTCTTTTCCAACCTAAACGATTCTGTGATTCTATGACGCACACAGAAACACCTTTTTTCCCTGCAGGTTTTTAATTCTACCATTTCAAATCCTTTTCAGTTTTGTAATCTCTATATTTCTTATTGTAAATGATTTACTACTAAGTCCAGTCTTTTTAGAAGGAATAGAATAAATCATCAGAGAAAAAGTAAATCATCACTGCAGAAAGCACTGTAGGTTGAACCTGTGTGCTATCCACGTGAGATTTTAATCTACCTGACCCTTTTCCTTTATGTTGGACCAAACGGCAGGTAAAAAGCCCATGACAGATAGACTTCAAAAAGAATTTTAAAATGGCATTAGATGAGCATTTCTTCGCTTCGTAAAGCAGTTCTGATGTAGAAGACTGCATGTGAAGTACTGATGATAATGACTGCAATATTTGCATAGCACTGCACCCCTGCCAGTAATCCTCTCATTTGAGTATGTTGGGTTATCACAAGAAAGTGATTTCTCTGTCACTGATGACATGCTGGTCTGCTCAGCAGGATTATTTAACACCCTGAAAAACAGAAGAATAAGGTAAAAAAATTGCATCGTGCTGCCGCCTTCCAAAGTAGAGCAGAAGAGCAAACCATGAAAGTAATGGGGAGTTGGCCCAGATTGACCCAGTGGTCAACCACTGGGTCACATGAAAGTCACCCCAAGGTAGAGCACTGTATAAGGTCTACGTTAACAAATATTTTGTGGGATAATCTAGCATGTTTTAGCTGACTCAGGTACCATCTTTCTATCAGGTTTTATAATTTTAGGCCAACTCAGGTGGCTTTTGTCCTCCTGCCACCATGCAGAAGCCAGTATAAACTTCAGGAAAAAGCTCATTTATGCCTCCACGGTTACCTCCAGGCTGCAATATAGCTGTCCCTCCTCCCGCTCCCATGGCCCAGGGGTGCTATGAAATTCAGCGGCCCCACAGACCTACTTTGTGATGAGTTCATCTCCTCTGTGTTCCTGATGGCAGCGCTTTGTTAGACATGAGGTAGCAAGCGGTGTCAGTGCATGTCGAAGAAGAGCTGCAACGCTTTCTTTCTATTGCTCTTTCTCCTCCCTGGCTTGGTGACAGTACGTCAAGATAATACCCAATCTTAGCAGCCTCTTCTGTAATTCTGGTTGAAAGGGTTTCTTCCAATTTATGCCTTTTAATTAGAAGCTTTCAACCTGTAATTAGAAACTTACACCAGCCCAACCTTTGTTTCTGAAAAACGCATTTGTAGTTTAGGCAATTATGGTAACATAAAAAGTAATTATTTTTCTCCATGTGTGAAATGAGCATGCTCATTAATGCACCCAACAGGTGGAGGATTTTATTTTGTTTCAATTTGTTTTATTTTAGGTGGAGGATTTTATTTTGTTTTAATTTGTTTTATTTTATCGCAATAAGTTACGTAACAAGGTATATCAGACAAGCAAAAAAAAAAAATAAAAGGCGGTTTAGGTAGATCGGGCATATCTAACTCCCGAGTCTGTTACTTTGGCATGCTGGGAGTGCGGAGACGCTGTGGTCGGCAGGAGCAGAGGCATGGCCATGCTGCAGCTCCAAGCCCTCTGGTTAGCACATGCAGCCACGAAGGAATTTCCAGGCCATTACTTGACCAGTTTTGACCCAGATCACATAACTTGTGACAAGAACCATTTGGTGGTGAATTTTTTGTAATAAAAATAATTACAGGCTCTTAAGTTCCAGCTCATGGCATCAGTAGCAGCACTATGGCTTAGTTAGAGCTCAGCCTGCTCTGTGATAATGTCATTTACTGCCCCACTTCTGATCGTGCCAGCAGAGGGGACATCTGTCCTTTGATTTCCCTCCAGCCAGAGCTGACTCTGCTTCTGTATATCGTACGGCTGGTTCCTGGCAGACATTACGTACAGGACTATACACTACGGGATGAATCTTCTCAGTCCCACCTGCAATTGCTGCCGTTTCATTAATCACACCCGTGCTCTCGGCTGCACACCTCTGCCGAGCGGTGTGAGGTGGCACTGTGCCTGGCTCAGGATGCGGCCCCCGGCCCCTCAGCATCTTCTGGCCGCAGCCAGGCCCTGTTACGTGGAGGTTTCCCACCACGTGGCACACTAATGACTCTGGATGTTCCAGCTTATCAATTAAGGCTGAAAGATTTGAGCACGGCAGGGTGGAGGTAATCCTGCAGACAGTGCTCCGCTCGGGTCTGTCAGGCACAGTAGGGATTCGGAGCAAGACCAATCTGCTCACAACCCACCGGGTGAGAAGAGTGAAGTTGCAGTCATCTCTACACTTAAAATAGGAATAATTCATTTTGTATCCCCGAATGCCTCCCCTGGCCGCTTAAATACATCATCTTCTTAAACCACCTCTGTATTTACCAGACGTAATTTTCCACTATCTCCCAATTTCTATGATAATTTCCTTCCTTGATTTATAAGCAACAGAATTTCTTAATTATCCAGATGATTTTAATTTTCTCAGCCATACCTCCACTTCGTTAAACATTAATCTCCTACTTTTTTCTTTGACAGTCTCTACCCTTCACCACTTCTCCAGTTCATAATGAAACTAGATCTCAATAGTATTACACAGTACATTTCCCCCCCTAGATTAATTTGGTATCTTCTGTTTGATCTCTGCTTTTGTCTTCTAAATACTATATTTGGCTTCTTGTAAACCACTCCAGACATTACTTAAAAAGTAAAAAAAAAAAAACAAAAACAAACAAACAAACAAAAAAAAAAACCCTAAAAAAGTTTGGGACAACTTTGCATAATTACATCTCCTTCCACAATTCCCATGCTCTAGCATGGTAGGCAGTCACAAAGAATTTACAATTGTGTTTTTGTGTTTTGATTTGTCCATGTTTTTCTAGCTTTACTGCTTTTTAGTGCTCTGCATAAGCCTCAGCTAGTGCAAAGTGTACTGGAAGACTACAACAGGGATTTGCAGCCTTCTGGGAGGATCTGCGTGCTCAAACTTGGCCTCTGGCTGAGGAATGACTTTTTTTTCAGAGGAAAATGAAAGCTGGCTCTCACCTGCTTCATGCTGCAAGCCAGTAGCGTACCTACAAACTCCTCTGGTTCTTCCTTTGTCTAGACTCAAATCTTCTTTGAATATTAGCTGAGCATCTTCCTAATGCTGGCTTTGACCTGCTTCATAATGGTTTCAAACCACTCCTGTTACTCAATTAGCCCTCCTCCCGGAGCTGTAGTCTCTGAAGACATACCAAGATATTTCCATTATATGGTCAGGAGAGTATTGTTTTTACATGGATTCTGTTTAGGAAAAGTTCACTAAACACAGTACCTGCAGCTCAAACTAGGCGAAAAATATATAAACTGGTTTGTTTGGTGCTAAGCTGAAGTTAGCAAAACCAGCAGCAGATTTATTACACTCCATGTGATGAAGCACTTCTTTTTGTATCACAGCTCTAAGAGTTCTGTTGGTTTTGTTTTTTTTTTTTAAAAAAAAAAAAAAAGAGAGAGAGAAAAAAAGGAAAGTTGTAAAATGAGATTTAAGGCATTAGCTTGAGATTGAAGTAGTGGAGCTGAAGCAGGGAGAAATGGTCAGGACTTCATTGATGCAGCTCAGCAGGAGGGAAGGATGGAGCAAGCACACAGGTACACACACACACACACGGTTTGTTCATTCATCCATCAGGGACTTGCAGAGTCCAAGCAGGACTACTCATGCAGCATGTTCACTAGGTTCCTATCCAAGGAAATATTAAAGCTTATGAGTAGTTTTAAGCACAAGGGTAATTCAGAGTATTTTCTCAATTCTTTTTTCTTTCTCTCAACTCAGCTTTTGCAAAATCTCTTTAGCATCTGTGTTGTCCAAATGCAGAGAAGCAGACTTGTTGCACCTCTTGCCATTTGAAGCAGACTTCTCTCTGGCTCAGTTAAAAAACTGTAATTTCCAATAAAGCATCATTAGACCTCTGCTCCTGTCAGATCTCTGACAGATTTAACTGGATTTTCCTTAGGAATTAACCATGGCTTGTGGATGATAGCTGAAAGAATTTTCATTCATTGTCTGCTAGATCACATTAGGAATTACATGAAGCTTTGGACCACCAGCCATAAAAATCTGTTTCAGAGTATGGCTGCACTGGAATTGTCACTTATTAGCTTTGCAGTATAAACACTGCAAACTGTATGGTGATACGTGCTCTCAAACTAAACAGTATTTACCACGATAGGCAGGATTTACAATTGGATGACATGATAATAATATATCCTTGTTTACTTCTCTAATTAATGCTCCTAAAGAAAATACCCTGGAAACTTTCCATAAGCAAGATTTATTTCTTTTGATTGAGACTGTAATCAGATGTCTCCATTCAAACAGTAATTGGCGTGCTTCATTAAAATGTAATGAAAACAAGATTTATGTCAATGCTAGGCAGTAAATAACAGGGATACATATTTTCTTATTAGTGATGCTCTCCTCTACAGGCTCTCGGGACACTTGCTGCTTTTGTACTATTCCACACATGTCATGTTTTGTCAAAATCATGGTATCTTGGAAAAATACATTGTGCATTTTCCCCTCTTGATTTAACCTCTCACTCGGATGTATCAAGGCCAGCTCCCTTTTGTGCTCTTTCCTGTTTTGTGTTAGGCTCACTGTTGTTGCCATATTTTAGCTTATTTTGTTCAGCAGTACCTTTCAGTGGGAGGCAAATCTAGTGACGAAAGGTAGAGCTCAGGGCAGAGCCTTTTGCTCTTTAGGAGATCACAAGACTTTGAACTTATGATGGGTTGAGGTTTTCACCAGGTTGAGTCTAGACTCAACCCGTTTTTCCTCCTCCCAACCTTCTTCTGTTCCAATACAAGCAAATGTAAGACAAATAAAATAATAATAAAAAAAAAAAGGTTAAAAGCATTCTAGAAACAGAAACTAAGCATGTTTTTTTTGCAATTAAGTAAAAGCTAATTAACTTCCAGTTAATAGGGAGAAAAGTATTGTGTTTTCTTCTATGAATAAATATATATAAGATAGCACACAGATAACGGAGGCAGAAGTATAAATCACTGCGAATGGGTGATCCCATTGATTTCATTGAAACAAGGGAGTTAAAACTGAAAACAAATTTCAACCTGAGATACTGGTTCATTACCGGCAAATTGATGGAGCTCTACGTTTACTTGCTAGCATAATTTACCAATTGTATGAGATATAAGCAGGCACAGTGGTAACACTGGCTAATTTTATGCTCAATGTGAAATCTTATAGCTGGTCAGATGGATACCATAAGAAATAATTAGAGTCATTAGAAATAATGGGCTACAGCTGCAGTAATACATGCTCTATTCTCAGTCCAGAGGTTTCTAAGAAAAATTAAATTAGCTCATGTTACCACACTGCAGCATCATATGCTCCTCACCTCCTGAGAGTAACCTTCTCGTTCCATTTCCATACTGCAAGCAAAGTTTGTGCCACACACAGAAAAATCCCCGGTTGGGGACAAGAAATTCTGAAGCCCGGGGCCATTTCTTGTTTAAAAAAAAAAGAAAACTGGCAGCAGTAGGTCCTCAGCTCACGTTAACTCCTTTCACATGTTGAGGATCATCCCTTTATGGTGCTGCAGCCTTTGGTACCAGCCCTTCCCTATGGAGGTACAGATAACATCACTTCCCTCCTGGTCTTTCTCTGTGGGCTGATGGGCTGCAAGGGATCAGCGTGTGTTTGCCCAGCCCAGTTTGCATCAATGCTAGACCTGGGTGAGTATTTTTCCCCCTGAACTATTTGAATTAAACTTTAAGGAAATTACGTCCACTTCATTGGAAGTATGTCAGCAGCCCCTAGCTGCTGGTGCTACTGCCTTCACATCGGTAATATCCTCTCTTCTCCCCAAATTCAAAAGGCTGTTCATAGTAGTAAGGAAAACGATGCATTATCCTGGAGGGGGTGAGGAGAGGAGAGGAGAGGGACAAGAAGGAAATATAATCCATACTGCTGGAATGATTAATCTGACTGTTTATGATGAAGGAAATGAAAACTAGAACTCTGGGTAAGTAATGATCTTTCCAAGAGAATGACTTTCACTGGAACCACAACACAAACTCATGCGCTGCCCTCCTTTAAATTATTGCTGAAGTTTTCAAAGCAAAGCAGGGATGGCACTGAAAATTGTGCTCTCCTGTTGATTCCCAGGAGCATAGAATTTCCAGCAATAGCAGGAGAGAGGTTCACTCAGCTCCCTTTAAAATGTGAGATGCTTCGGTGATAGGTTTGAGTAAAAGAGCTTAAGAGACACATTTAACACTGGCCTTTAAGCATGGTGAGCTGGAGAAAGGCTTCCCCTGCATACATCATCTTGCCCATTGCTATGCAGGCTGAGTGTGCTCAGTGGGAGGAACAAGACTAACAGTATTTTTGATGAAGGTAAGAGCCTAATATTGCAGCTTTGGAAAGATCAGTTATCTGTCTGCCAGCCGTCTATCTTTGGCTATGGTACTTACCTGCCCTCACTTATTACAGTATGTAACCGCTTCACAACCACTAATATATTTATCTTTTCATCCTCCCTGTGGAGTTGGGAAGTGCTATTATCTCTGTTGCAGAACTAAGAACTGAGATTAAGGGTCAGATTTGTTATGGCATTTAGGTGCTCAATGGGATTTTCAAAAGTACCTAACGCTCGTTGTAATAAGTGGAACCTGGGTACATTGATAGTTCTGAAAATCCTGTAACTTGTGTCTTTTCTTTTAAAATGTTGGGCTTACCTGACACCCTGGGACCTGTAGGAGAGGTTCCTGTGGTGTGGGTAGTCACCCAGACTGTCTCTTCATCGGCCTATTAGTAGGCTGTAGGTGGGATGGGAGCAATTTTAGGGCAGTGGGAGGGAGTAGTTTATCTCGGTCCTGAATTCAGCAAGCTGTAACTCTGTGGATAGTGCCCACCCGTCTTGCAGAGCTCTGATAGAGGGGTCAGAATCCAGTCCTGGAAATACTGGAGCAAAAATAAACAGCACCCATGGTCAATAAAAAGGGTTTATGTGCCAATTGCTGGGATGGAAAATTCAAGAGCAGGAGCAAATAATGAAACAATCTATATTCATGCAGCCACCTTTCCAGCCTACTGCTGTAAGTACAGGCTTACACCTAACTGGGAGATGTGAATCCTACTGAAAGCTCCAGAGTATCACACTGGAAAACAAATGTTGATTTTGAACAAATTATCTGTTCATCGCTAAATCATTTTCTTTCATTATTAGTCTCCGAATTGGTTCTTCTCTGGAAGACAGAATTAGGTTTAAAAGCAGAGTGTCTCTTAAACACTTACTTCAAATGAAAGTGTTCGGTAAACATTACTCACACCCCCTAGAGCATAAAGTCCTCAACTGATTTCTTTGCGTAGATTTCTCGGCTCCTGGTTTGAAGACGGGTGTCTCAGGGATTCATTCAGAATATCAGAAAATAATCAAATTAAACCCCTTACAATCATATGCCCCTCAAATGCCGAGGAAAATTTTATTAAGACCTTTTTGTCCTCATTTGCAGTAGCATAAATTGGGACAAAAGTCCCATGCAAACAGATGGAATTAGACCAATATTGAACATGTAAGAGAGAGAAGAGTCAGACTCCAAACCCACAGCACAAGTACAAAACCATGTGGGCTGCAAGCCCAAGTTTCTCATCATTGGAAGAGTTACACTTTGCTGTTATAGTACTTGCACTCATTTCCATATTTTTAAGGTTCTAAAAAAAACCCCAAACTGGGCTTCAAAATTATATTTTTAACATTAAAGGAGTGGGTTTGGGTTAATTCAGCATGTCGGCAAGATTGCAGCTAGTCATTTAGGATGACAGAGTGGGGGTCAGCTCAGCTCTTTAAAAAACACAGGTGGTGCTGCAGGGCACGGCGCGGCTTATGGGGCAGCAGCAAAGCCCCAGCGTTGTGCGCTTGTCCCACCTTACACCATGGACTATCGGGAGGTGCTCCAGAGGGGCATTTGTGCCTCCAAGAACCCCTATAGGGGTTAGGATGTGTCTAATTGCATGGGTTTTCATCAGTGTTTGTAAGGTGCTATTATCCTGCCTGTAGGTTTTCATTGGGTGGAGAAGGGAGAACAACTCAGTCACTTTGTTAGGTATGAAAAGAGAATAAAACTTTGGGGCAATGTTATCTGATAGACTCCCAGGTACTTGGTAGCTTGTTCAGAGCATGAATTTAACTCACTTTGATGTTATGGGGACCTGTGTGCACAGGGGAAGATACGCAAGGGGAAGGTCTCTCTTGATCCTCCCCAGCATGGGAAGACATTTGCCGATTTCCCAGCTCTCCGCACTCTCCAGTAAAGCCCTGGTGTAGGACTGGGAGGCTGCTCTGGTACAGGGCAGGAATTGAGAGCTGCTGCATATAAGTGCATTTGCACTGTGGCGTCTGAACACTGTTTTGCACTTACAAGATTTATTTCTCAGTGGGCAGAAGAGCTACAAGATTAACAGATGAACAAATATATTGAGACAGCCAAGACATCAAAGAAATTGAAGAGTCACTAAGATGTCGGAGAGCTGAAGAGTCACCTGGCCATGGTTCTTAGGAATTATTTTATCCTCAGATTAGCTCAGCTGTCTTGGGGTTTGGACACATCCTCTGGTGAATTTAGCTACAGTGACTTAAACCATTACTGGCCTCAGCTCTCTGCTTCTCCTCCGGAGGATCTTGCCTCTGGAGCATAGGCAGCAGGAGGGAATATGTGCCTGCATCCCAGCCACTGCAGCTCGGATCCTGGGGGCTTAGTGCAAGCAGAGTGTTCTTCATTTTTTGGGGTAGCTACCAGCTTCTGAGCTACATGACCAAGGATGAGAGCGCACTGTATCCCTGGGCAGAAATCTCCAGGGAAAATGTGGGGCAGGCGGCATGTTAAGCCCCTGTAATGAAAGCCACCAGAGTGTGTGTGCCAGAGCCCTAAGGCTGTGTGCTGTGGCTATTTTTACCACAAAGAAATTCTAACAGATATTGGAAAGGCAGTTATTGCAATTGGAGGGTCAGAGGGAATCATATCCCAGGTAGCACTATTTAACGTCAATCATTCTTTGCAACCTTTTTCTCCTCCATGCAATCTGCAATTCAATCAGGGGGGGGGAAAAAAGTGAGTAGCAGCAGTCTTAACCTTCGGTTCCTCGTACAGGAACCAGCCAAGGGGTGATACCAGTGGAGGGATCAGAAGAAGTTTTATGTAAGCTGTAGCTTCCCTGCAGAGAGCAAACAAAAAGCAGCTCAGATTGTGCAGAGGCTGCTAACCATGAGACCATGCTCATTCCTTGGGCTGCGTCTGCCTCAGATCTCTGAAATTCAGGTTTAGTTGAGTCAGCCAGGAAATTACGGATGAGTTTGGGGTCTTGAGGGAAAGGTGTTTAAAAAGCAGCAATATGAAGACACCAACAAGAGGGAAAGTCATAACTTGAAAAGTGCCACACAGAGGGAACTGTGCCTTTGCTTTATTGAACTGTTGGCTGCAATAAATACAGCCGAATTCCCTCAGTCTCCCGTAATGTTGTCTCAGTACCAGCAGGAGTCCATTTAAGAATACACTTACTTGCACAAATGATTATATATGAAGAGAAGAGAAACAGCTGAAGTGCCACTGCAGTAATGCAAGCAAATCCTAAAAGCTGCCCAAGTAAGCTCAGTGCTTCTGTGGTGCCCCCGTGCTTCGGTTTTGCCAGTGCTGCCTGCCTAAAGCAGAGGAGTTTCTGTTCCAGTCCACCTGCCTGCTCCACCTGGGGAGATCATAGTCTAGATTTTGTGATAGTGCAGTAAATAAATGGTGATAAAATCAACTAAGAGGATTTTCCCAAAGAGGGAGAATTAGTTTTTGTTATCATTTTCAATACAGAAAATAATCAGACTCTGTATTATAAAGAAGAGACAAGTTTAATACAAGACTTATGAATAGATAATCGGCAAGGAAGATTGAACCTTGTGCTTCTGCGTCTTACAGCATTCACCCCAACTGCCTGAACTGAAAGGTTTGGTTGTGTTAGCCAGCGCTGTACCAGGGTTGTCAGATCCCTGTGTGGCGTATCCGCGGTCCGGAGGGGTTGAAGCACTGCACAGGGGGACCTGGCTGTGAGCAGTGGAATGTGAGCATAGGGGCGGAGATCAGGAATTTTGGGCTCTTCAGCCTTTTTTTTTTTTTTTTCATTGATTTCCATATGCCCTTAAACCCTTCCAAACCTCACATCTTGCATACAAGTAAGTTGTTCATGGGGGGAGCTCTTGCACCTTGCATCTTGTTCCATGATGTGCAATGTTAGCAGATGATTGGATTTGTGATGTGTGTTACCACATTGTGCATGAATTCTTTCCACTGACTAAACCAGGTGTCGATCTGAACATCAGCAGGTCCTAAAGTGCCGTGGAATGGGCAGTCAGGATGGGCAGGACGACAGCCTGAGATGAAGCATGAATGTTCAACCCACCAAGCTTTCTAAATGCCTTTTCTGTTACAGACTGGAGTCACCTACGCGCGCACTGGTGATGGAGGCTCCAAAAGGCATCGAGATCAATGCCGAGGCCGGCAGCTTGAAAGCCACGTGCAGGACAGAGCTCAGGCTGGAATCCAAAGATGGAGAGGTAAGTGAAGGATGTTGAACCCTGCAGAAAAAACAAACTAAGCCACAGATCTCCTCCAGATTTGTAGCCTTCTGAGTCACGGAGCCGCTCCACTGGCGTGAAGGCGCTGGTGAAGCAGGCCTTCCTAGCTTAGCTTTTGCTAGCAGTGATTGAACATATCATATGCAAACCAGCCTCGCTCTGTGGCAAAGGCTGATTCATTATTTTTAAAGTACTTGGATAATAGCATCTGTTGTTCAAGCAGATTTATGTGGCTGTAAAATACACAGTACTCATAAATTCTTTGTTTCCTTGTCACTTTTAAACAAGATTTATTTGGCCAACCTAATTAAGTCTTTTATCATACATTTTTCTATAGGAAGAGCTTAATTTGCCACTATTGATCTGAAAAGCTTTTGTAGCTGATGTTTTCATTTTGGAAAGAAAGGGAACAGTAGGAGACACAGGTTGTTGTACTGGGGAAACTTCCAAAGACAAAGAGCGAATAACTAAAACTGGTAACAAAGAACAAAAGTAAAATAGAGTTAAGCTGCTTCTGGTGTCTCAAAAATACACAAGCACACACTTCTCATCCCCTCCCCCACCCCCCCCTCCCCCCCCCCCCCCCCTGCCACAATGATGGAAGACAGAGAAGGATGTGGCTGAGGAGCTCCCACTAGGGAGCCCACCAAGAGCCTTGGCAGGAGGAGCTTCCCATTGAACGCAAACCTCCCAGCTACCGGGCTTCAACATAAGCTGATGTTTTCCTATCTTAGTGTCAGGTGTAATAAATAGAATGGGATTCTTGTTGCAATTCTTGTTATTTCTAACCGTTTGCATTTTAAGGCATTCCAAGCCCAGATGAGGGGATTTAACAAAAAAAAAATTAAAAAATGAAGGTACAAAAAAACCCCTACCTAATATGCTACAATTGAAATCCAAGGCATCTCACTGCTGCAAGCAGTTACCTTAATGTTTTAAACACTAATTTGCTTTTAAAATGCATATATTGACCTGTCTCTTTCAGGAGATTAGATGATTGGGTACTAAAACTGAAGTGAAGACTCTTACTGTAATTGCAAGATAAGAGCAAATGCTGCCAGTCGCCCTGTAATATTCTGGTGTGCAGGGTAGCTTACTGTGCTCTTCTTGGTAATGCTAGAGCACTCCCCTGTAGCTGCCATGGGTCTAAGAGCTGCCACAGGTTTGCTTTTGTGTTCTGTTTTGTAAGGAGAAATTCAGGTCTGTTGCAGTATTTAAGTTATTTTAATATACATAAAGGCATTACATGTATACATAAAATATACATAAAAGTCAGTGCTGTGAGCCTGTAAGCGTAACCGGCAATGGGATCACAGTGCCAGGAGTCCCGGTGGAGGAGCAGAGTTGTTGCATAGACGTGAACCACACACGCTCCCCACCGAGCAGTGAGGCACCTCTGGTTGGGTTAACCCAAACACGGAGGTGCCCCAGGAAGCTACAAGCCAAGAAAACACGGTGGGTAGATTAGCAGAAACAAACTGGAGGTCCTAGGTGGCTCATGGTGAAGGCAGATCATGTGCTCACCCAGATTTGTGTCAGGCTTTCCCACCTTAATACACTTGCCTACCCAGCTTTTCTAGCAGCCAAGTTGTCCGAAGGAAGCTTCTTTCAACACAAGATCAAAAATAACATCTCTCCACTAATTCTCTCTCTCTCTTTCTCTCTCTCCCCCGCCTCCGACTTCAGATAACGCTGAATTCTGCAAAAATCAAACTACCTAACTTGCCTCAAGGATCTTCCTCTTCTGCAGGGTCCAGGCAAAAAATCTACGAGCTCTGTGTGTGTCCCAATGGGAGGTTGTTTCTGTCTCTGGCAGGCGCTAGCTCGACCTGCCAGATAAATACAAGCGTCTGCCTTTGAGAGACAATTTGCAGTGGGGCATCGCAGGCAGCACAAAAGCCAGTTCTGGTCTCACAGATTGCAGCTGCCAACTATTTTTACTAGAACACAGAAAGCCTATCAAAGACTTTTTTTGTGTGTGCGCGCGCGTGTGTGTGAATATATATATAAATATATATATATAAAATATATATATATCCTCTGTGTAAAATGATGTTTCAGTACAAGGAATCCCAGGGTGACCCTGTTACATTTGTGTAGCATTTCTCTTTCCCACACCAAAATTTACTGGTGCAATCTGCTGAATTGGACTTGATGCTCCCCTGGACCTTCTGTATTAATATAGTCTAATGATCGCCCCTCGTTTTTGATCATGTGCTCAGAGCAATGGGATTGCTGGCTGGGCAAGACCCTGGAACTGATGTAGACCCACCAACATACAAAGGGAAGAGAAGCATCTCTGATTATTTTTGCACCATTAAATCAGTGGCATGAAAAAAACCCCAAACCAACAAAATAGCCAAATGTGCTGTACTCATCACCCAGAGTGACCCAAGATGCCTGAGGTTAATTTACACTCCTTAATTTTCACCTGGAGCATGGCTCCCTGTTGGGAGACATGGATTGCACTTGGCCAGTAGAAAAGTTCAGATCTTCCTGGAATAATCATGTATTTTTCTGAAGGGGTTTGAGACTTGTCAGTATGTGGCCAAGGGTGCCTTGTGCTATCAGATGTGGTGCATCAGCTCTAACCCTCACCTAAAGTCATCTCTCTGCTAACAAAACTGGCATTGCATTTAGTTCTTGGAAGGAAATAAATTGTGAAAGTTGGACTAAATAGAAAAATCCTGAACCTCCTCAGTTAACAGGTGTCCTGGGTCACCCTGTATACTCTCCATTAGCACCTTTAACTGAAAAGATTTAAGATACCATGTGAAGGTGTGAAGATTTAAGATTTGGACATTGTCTATCGATACCTGTAGAAGTGGAGAAAAGTACCTATTCTACCCATAGATAGAGAGAAATTCATACAAAGTAGATGTGTACTGTTAATGCTATGCCAGAATTTTTGTCATCCGTCTTTTCAGGATATACAGTCCAAGGTCACGTAGATTTGGTGGAGACTGCAAATATCAGAGATGCTGACAATGAAGCAGACTTTTTTTTAAGGATTTATAAAGATTGTGACAAAGCCAGATTACTGGAAAGCAAGGGCTTTGGGTGCTGGTTCCTCAAGAATTTGAGCCCCAAAAACTCTGTTGTTGAATCTCTTCATGGGTGCATTTTTCTTTATCTAAGCCCAGGAGTCACTTATGGGCAGGATAAAATGTGAAATCTGATCCGGTAACATTACTTCAACAGTTCAAGTTTTGAAAAATAAGGGCCCGGATCACTGAATTCTGACCCATAATTGCATCCATGTGCATGTAAAAATCCTTGAAAAACAAATGTACTAATTACTGCAAAAGTGTCCAAGTCGCAGTAAATCTCGCGAGGACAGCAAGGTTTCTCAGCCACTGAGATGCTTTTGAAAATAATGCCTCGTGCCAATATGTCAGATCTGTGCCCATCCCTAGTGATACCTAGGCAAAGCTGGTATTCTTCAAGCGATCTTCAAGAAAAAAAATGTAGCTGACAGAAATATTTAGAAATAATTTAGCCCATTCCATTTTTTACAGATTTCCATGTGTTTTCTTGTGGTCTGGAGAGTACCAGGGTTTGATTTTTTTTTTTTTTTTTTTTTTAAATGAACAATTCTAGCTTAATCCAAAACTGGCTGGTCTCAAAGGAAAGATTTCCATGAGTTTAGATTAGATTTGTTGCTGCCTAACAAAGCAGCACTCCCATAAAATTTATTCCAGAAAGAGGATTGCATGATCTACTTTTATTTCAGTAATATTTTCTGATTAATTAACAAATTCAAACTATTTGTTAATGAATGATTCCTGTAATTACCATGTCTTGAGTCAACGTTTGAATGCAAAGGGTCACCCAGGATAACAATTGTATTGGGACACAGGACTATACCATCTCTGTTCAAAGAGGGGAATTGTGCCTATGCCTTAAGTCAATGCACTCAGCAAGGAGAAGCACATCATATTTATCTTGTTATTAGAACTAGTTTATTTGGGGGGAGGGACAGGAGGGTGTCTTGGGAACTGGTTGTGCAACTTAAAACAGGTGTTAATGAAATGCATTAAGACTGTAGGGGCACCTAGAGTGATACAGACTTTTTTTTTTTTTACTGTGTTAAATATAGCAAAATACTGTGTACGTTACCTCTGGGACCACAACTAAAGTCCCATTCATAGTCCTACATTTACTGTAGAGGGTTTTTTTTCCTTGTTTTATTTAATACTGATTGCAAACCTTATAGCAAGCACGGCCCAATTCATAAACAAATCCCGTGTGAGCAGTTGTGAAGACATGTGCTGCAGGAAGAGTACCCTGTGCAGAAAATGAGTTGCATTAACCTCCCCATCCCTGCGAGTATCGTTGCTCGTGAGAAAGGCAGGGCCGGACGCAGGGATGGACCTAGCAGGGACGCTGCATCCTGATTCCCATGCTCCACTCCTGAGAGGCTCAGTCCTCATCCCCGTGCACCCTCTGGCTGCTCTGCTGAGGATTTCCATCCCAACAAATTTATTTTGAGTGGATGGTCTTCTCAGCTGGGCTCTTGGGTGAGGTTGTCATCTTCTCGTATCACAAAGGCTTAAGAATGTTCAGCCATTTATTTTGGTATGAATTTCTAGGGGGGAGCTGTTAGGGAACGACCTTACACATCTACACCATCACTGCAGATGCTTCTCTGAGGTGAACAAAGGGTACCTTAATTATGTCTATGGAAAGGAATTGTAGTTGCTTCAGTGTATTTTCAATCATGTTTCCATCTTAAAAAGCTGTGTTGAAAGATGAGGAATTGTTTCTAGAGAGCTTGACCCCATATGGAAACTCGTAAATCATTTGAGCCCCACTTGAGTGTGAAGATGGCAGCTTAGATGATGCTGCCTGCGCTTGTGTTGGCTACACGATGAGTCCCCTGCTGTTCAATGAGTGGCAAACCAGAGCAAACAGGACTGTGTCTCAGATCCTGGGGAAAAAACAGGCATTTTGTTTAAAAAGCAGCATTCAAACTCCTCCAGCTATCGCAGGCTTCATAGTTTGTTGTTGGGGGCTGTTGTGGAGTGACTGACTCACCTGTTGGATGAGGCAAATCCATGGGAGTCTCTTTTCCTCCTGCCTTGCCCAGAAATCCCTCACAGTTGCTGTACCTGCATGGGTTGGTTTTCCCTCAGTCCATTTAAATTAGAGCCTCCATGGCTGGAATTTCCTCCATATGCTTTACCTGCCATCGATAAAATGCCAAAAATGAACAAGGGCTTGTGTATTTCTTTATGAATCGGGCCTGCAATTCAGTTCAGTTGAGAGTTTGCTATTTGGAGAGGTGACGTTTATCTCAAGCCGGAGTTTAGTTTTACTTCCCAATGCTAAGGCAAGGCTGGGGTGGGTGGTGAATTTGTTTCTGCCGAGCTCGATGGAAGAGATGCCGATGACTTCATGGCCTGAGCTAAGATAGGAGCTGGACAGGTGAAAATTCAGGGCGCTGACAGCAGTGGAAACACTGCCAGCCCTTGGGGTGGCTGTGGGACCGAACCCTGACTCTTCTCTGTGTGCAAGTCTACATTGCAGCTGTGAGCATCAAAACCCCACCGAAATGCTACTCGAGGGCCTGTGGTACTAATGCCCATACACCTTAGCCAACCATGAATACTGCAGTTAAAGACAAATGTGTTTATGTATTGTAACTCTTACCTTTATAAGTGCTTGGGGACCCTGTTAAATTTGCTTTAAATGCGACACTTTAGCAAGCAGTCAGGAAGATGACTGTCAGTGCCCCCCTGTACCCCAGTACCTTATTAAAATGTAGTATATGGTCCTTCTGCTGTCACGGGTGAGTTAGGACAGTTTTTCTAAAGCAAAGATGTTGCCATTAGCAAAAGCAGAGATCCTAATGCTGGTTATACAACTGTATCCATTCACCAAGTTTCTTTGTGGATTTTTTGGGTTTGAGGTTTTTGTACACTTTTCGAAGTATATTACTCAGCAGTCAGTGAGATGGGTAGCTTAAGAGTACAAAGAGATGTTAACACTAAAGTCATCGAAAGGGGAAGACAGTAACTACCAAAATATATATAAGGCCTCTCCTAGGTACACATTTCTTTAAAAACAAGGACGCATGAGAATGATTTATATTTGGTTCTCTCAGTCATGTGCTGTCAAACAGCTGTATTTGAGAGCTGGGTTTAGTTTTTTTTTCTTCTTTAATCAGAAATATCACACGTATGCACAAACAAAAAGGTTTAAGGCATAAGCCTAAAAATACTGTCCACAATATAGAGTACAGCAAAATTATGTCTAAAAAAAACCCAAAACCTCCCTCCCTAGAAGTTCTCCAAGCTTAAAGAGAGATTCCTGTGGAACTTGTGAAGACGTCAGGTTAGTTCACATCATACCTAGTCTGCAAATACAGATGTTCTCGAAGGAAATTAGCTTTTGTTGTCATGAGATGTGTGTACACACACAAATATACACATATATATATACATACACACACACTCTCGAAGGAAATTAGCTTTTGTTGTCATGAGATGTGCGTACACACACAAATATACACACATATATATATACACACACTCACATACACTTGTTTACAACAAAAGCCAATTTTCTTTATATTTGTTGTTATGGCTTTAAGTTTCACATTGCAAAAGAGAGTGAGAAAAAGACCAAAGACTTATAGAAATTCATCCCTTCTCTGGTTGCCCTCATGCCTGAAATGCATTAACTTTAATGGTGCTTTTTTGAACTGGGCAGGAAAAATACAGGTTTATCACCAAGCTGCATTTGAGAGAGTAAAGTGGCAGAAAAACTCTAACTTTGTTAATGGGGAGAAAAGGAAATAACGTGAAAAATCTTTAAAGGTGTGCAGAGGGTAAGGTTACCTGAAATTTGAGATGTGAAGAAATAACCCAGAACGCTAAAAGACATCATCCTAGACTGAGAGTATAAATAAACTGAGTAACTGCTACCGGCTGTTCACTTACCCGCACTTGAGCATTAGCAGATCAGGAACTCCAGTAGCTGCTCGGTGAAGAGGAGTATCTGTGCCATAAGAATTTCATTTTAAAAGCGCATACAGTAAAAAAAAAAAAAAAAAAAAAAATTAGAGGCTGCGTTCTTTTGCCTTTTTTTATTTTATGGCTGACATTTTAAATTTTGAAATGTCATCATCCAGAATTCACCCCAGCAAATGCAAGGCACGTTCCTGCGAAGCTTTGCCAAGCGCCAGATTGGGGCTTCTCAAATGCGAAAGTACCAGCCTTTTTATTGCCATTGCTGCTGAGGAGCACAGCCCCAGCAATATTTCCATTTTCCCCATTCTAACCTTCTTCCTCAGTTCTGAAATTGCTGTGTAATATTTAGGTAGCCGGCATCCTGAGCCAGCAGCTCCCAAGCCCCCAGCGCGTCCCTTCTCCATCTCGCATACCCCCAAACGCCAAAACCTGTGTGTAGCAGTGGCATGAAGGTGAAATTTGGGACTTCTAAGGAAATTCTGTGCCACAATTGCAGTGTTTTCACAGCTGATGTAGCTGAGTTTATGGCTGTGAGCGGAGCAGGGTTAAACACTGGTGCGGCGCTGATGAGATTATTCAAGCAAGAGTGGAGTGAATTAAACAAGGCAGGTAGGAGGGAGAGGGAAGAAATGGTGAGAGACATCACCCTAATCACAGTAATGCAGCAAACTTCTCTGTCTGTTTACACTATTATACTTTAGATTAATAACATCCATTTTACTAAATATGGGAGCAATTATGCATGATCTTTCATGGTGCACAGTGGAATTACTGTCACTGAAACCACTTACAGCTTGGGCTGTTCAAGATTGCTAGGGTGTTGTTTCCGTCCACAATAACCACAGTGGCTTGGGGCTTAGATGGAAATTACAATGAATAGCTTGTATTTAGAAAGCTTTTAAGTCTGCTGTGGTCGAGAAGCCCATCGTTATGCACATACAGCCCTGAGGCTTTATCACTTCAGACTCTCTTGTCCTGCCATTTGAATTGTATTGTGCCCTTGTGAAAAGCGACACACTTTCTTTATACAGGAAAAGATGGATATTTAAAGCTGCAGGATTCTTATCCGAAGCAAAGAAGAGAATGTATCATAGCGCACCACCGAGATTTCCCATCCAAGTCACTTTAAACTAGAGGTGCGAGTCCCTTAAAAATTAATTTGCTACAAGTGTAATTCCTGCGGGAAAGGTAGTACTGGTGTCGCTCCCAGGAAATGTCTCACCTTATTACAGCTCAGAGCCATGATTTTCTGCCATCCCATCTGTACTGATGGGCTGCCTGTTCAGAGGAAGCCAGATTTCCTTTGAATCAACTTATCTCCGTGGATTGAGCTTTTGTTAGGTTTTGACCAGTATTAAAAAAATAGGAAGGATATGGCCACTGTGAAGCGATAAGAAATTGCATGTTTGTCTTGCATTGAGTTGGTTTACTCTTTCTGCCAGCAAGAGAAAATATCAGAAGGAGAAATTTGTGCAGAAGTGTTACATTTACGTTGTGCCCTGCCACCAAACGCTTTAGATGATAAAAACATGCAGCCTTAGTTAAAAACAGTCTTTTCTTCTCCGATTAAAAAAGGACCCTTTGGAGCCTTTCATCAGGTCCTACCCAAATGGAAAGTCTCACCATTTGTAATGTATTTGCCATTATAGGAATAGTCCCATTGCAAAGCATAGGTCACGTGCATCTTTCCATGTAACAGGAATTTTAAACCGCATTGTACTCTCACACTTTGCCCCATTCAAAAGGCTTAACCATCAATAGGAGATAAAGCGTTCCGAAGCCTGCTACTGCTAAATGCATTATCACTTTCCAAAGCAATGCAGTTTCTTTGGTCTTTTAAAAATTTCCTCATAATGGAGTCCTTGAAACATCTTGAGGCAGGCTCATGCTGGAGAGCAAAAGAATAATTATTTGTGGGCGGTTCTATTTTTATCGAAGGCTGAGTTGTAGATGAAAAAATGTTGCTGTTAGAGTTTCTCCCACACACTTACTTAGCTGCAAACACCACCACCCCCCAACTCTACAGCTAGATTTCTCTAGGGTGGCTGCCTGCAGAGCAGGGAGTTAGTTAGCTCCTTTGCTAAGCCTGAGCCTGGTAATTTTGTCTTCAGCTGGGTCCTCCTCTGGGCTGGTGCACTCGGTATCATCAGTGCTATTATTGATGCAGCAGATAATGAAACACTTCGGTAGTATTAATGATTTTACAGATGACATGTATCTGCAGTCTAAGTGGTATAAATAATGCTGGCAGTTGCAGGTTGCTGTTCTAACAAGCCTTGGACCACCTCGAAGGCATCAGCAGTAACTCCAGAAGGTGCAGCTGAGCAGCTCTTAAAGCCACCACTGCTTTGTCCTGGTAATACCTGTACAGCATCCATGGGAATGCCATGGGGCTGGTACCCCAGTACACTGCTCCACTCGGGAAGCCTGTGAGGTGGCTTTGCCCTTCCTTGTTTATCTCCATCCTGTTGCCAGGTCCTCTGCACTAGAAATAGGAGCAAGGCACAATGCCTGCTTTGGGAGACTGGGCCGGAGCAGTGCAACAGGGCCACTCACAGCACAGGGATTTGACTCTGCAGCTGGTGTAAATCAGGATTTGGCTCCATTTAATTCACTGGTAGCCTACACTGCCTGAGGGTTTGGCCCCATAGGTTTAGCACCTTTTGCGAATTCAAAAGGAAGTGTTTGGCTGCCCTGCCTAAACCACAGCCTGGGTACTCCTGGGGGCAGCACAGGACATGGGACTCCTCGTGTCTCTGGGGTGTCCCTGTCACGTAGGAGCAGATAAAGAGCTCAAGCAGAAAACAGAGGCATGGTCATCCAGCTTGGCTCCTTTCTCACCACCACAGCCGTGCTGGAGTTCAGCCGGTGATTTGGTGGGCAATGGGTGAAGCAGGAGGTCTCACCGGGCAGGTGCCAGGGTCTGCTGGTCCCGCGGGCAGTAGGGCAGGGCTGTGCTCTTCGCAGAGGGGCTTTCATGGGGCAGGCGCTGCTGGAAGAATTCGCTTTCTTGTCCCCTTTTGTGGGTCATCAGAGAGAGCACAGAAGTTAAGATATACTCAGCAGAGTAAGAGCATGCCAGAAAACTCATAAAGCACAGATCTGAGCAATTCTATGCTATGTTTATTGACGAAGGGCTCAGCTGACAGCATTCACACCTGGATTTCTCCCTAGATCAGAGCTTTTCCTGAGCTGCAACCCAGATCTTGGTCTGGATTTGCACTGTGCAGTAGTTTGGGAGCAGGGGAGGGATTGACCGGCTGGATCTGCCTCAGATCCTTTTGGGTTTGGGGCTTGGGTTTTTTTTGCCCACCCCTTATTTAAATTAGTTTCCTTGTGCACGACTGCCAACGGAGTTGCCGATAGCAATGCAACAACGGCTCCGTGTAAGTAGCCCCAACAGCAAACCAACATTCAGTGCGAGTCAAAGCAAAAGCCCATTGGTCTACAGCAGTAGCATAAAAGGCATGACCCATATGCTATGGCAGTTCTCATCTGTGATGGTAAAATACCTTGTCTGACCTCTTCTCTGATAACCACCAATGACCTTGATCATGTAAACAGGATAAAATGAATTTAAAGTCTTATCACAGTTCTTACTAAGAAATTCAGATTTGTTTGGCTTTTTTTCTTTTTAATTTATGTATGTGTGTGGTTGTGTGGGAAAATATAAAGCTTTTTTGTATCAAATAACATCAATCCTTGCACACTCTATGCAAAATTTTGTAAGCATTGCAATAATGCTATGAATTACACAAGGAACTATTTTAACTTTATTACACTTTCTGTATAAAAAAAAATTTGTATTTAAATGATTTCAACTGCAATCTTGTAAAATATATTAATAAAATAATGATTGTTAAGAAGGAAAGAGATGTTGAGGGTTTTTTTTGTTTGTTTGAGCATGACAAACCTGGATTAGACCTCAGACTTTCATATGTCTGTAGGATATGTCTGTAGGATATGTCTGTATATCTGTATGTCCGTAGGATATACCAGACTGGCTCACACTAGTGATCCATTTCACAGCATCAAGGCCCTGGATATATTCCTGCCAAAAAATGCTGTGGAGGATGGAATGAGATCTCTGCGGACGGCTGTCGGAAGAAAACCTGTTGTCAGCAAAACAAAAAAATCTTCCCTTTGGGGAAAGCTGAATTACTGTCTTGCTTACAGTTTTGTTGAACTTCTCACCCTTGTCCCGGCGCAGGCAGGAGTCTCACAGCCACAAAGCATTGCAAGCACTGAGGTCCTGCCTGAGCATCGTACACCTCCCGGAGAGGATCCCCATCTCTCTTGGCAGAGGGGATCCGGTGCTGCTTGTGCTCCAAACCCACAGGAGCTCCAGGTTTTCCAAGGGGGACCAGAAGCAGGGGCATGTGTCCGGGAATGAGCACAGCGCAGCTCAAGTCTGCCGGCAAAAAAATAATAATTAAAAAAAAAAAAAACAAACACAGCAGCCTGGACCAACTCACAGACTGCCTTTTGAAAAACCTCTGGCTGCTTTAACAATCCATAGGTTTTATTTTAATTGGCTAAGTAATCAGATGCTGGTGGGTGACTCTGCACATGCCAGGCAATCACTTGCGAGGGTGTTTTGCAGGAGCTGGGTTTTAAATATGAATTTGTTCACTCTGGATTTTGTCAGTAAATGAGAGCATTGATTGAGGCTCATTATCTGCACGAATAGCAAAAATTCAATCCGGCTGCAAAGACATGTGTGCCTTCCCAGTGCACAGAGAGTACAAGCCCAGTCCTGGCAGCTGAGGCACTGCCAAAATCCAGGCTGGAGGGATGCTTGTTTACCAGTTTGTAGGGGCTACTGTTTACCAGGCCTCAAATGAGTTCACTCAGTACTGTTCAGTGGGCACGCACAGTCTTTTCTCTCGCTGGGTTTTGGACTGTCGGCACTCGACATGTGTGCCTTCCCAGTGCACAGAGAGTACAAGCCCAGTCCTGGCAGCTGAGGCACTGCCAAAATCCAGGCTGGAGGGATGCTTGTTTACCAGTTTGTAGGGGCTACTGTTTACCAGGCCTCAAATGAGTTCACTCAGTACTGTTCAGTGGGCACGCACAGTCTTTTCTCTCGCTGGGTTTTGGACTGTCGGCACTCCTTTTTGTAAACACAAA
>NW_009259030.1:1007976-1028149 GCF_000687185.1 Egretta garzetta | reverse complement strand
TCAGGTGGCACGCACAGGTTTTTCTCTCGGTGGGTTTTGGGCTGTCGGCACCCCTTTTTTTAAAAAAAAAAAAAAAAAAAAAAAAAAAAAAAGGCATCTTTCAGCTGAACTTCAGCTGCAGTTCTTGGTCTGAATTTGTAATTTCTAGAAAACTGACAATGACATAATTCATGAATTAACCCCCATTAAGAAGCACGTTGGCAGGAACTTCACAGCACCCGGAGGAGATGCAGCGCTACGTAGCTGCATGGGCACTCCCAGCGCTGCCGTGGCAGATCCTTCCCCAGTCCCAGCAAATTCCTCATCAGCTGCCTGTGAATGTGCTGTGGTTGAGGCAGTGAGTAGCTATGAAATTCAGCCTTAACAGCAGCATGTTTGCAGTGCCCCCACGCTAGCAATGCAAAGCGTGGTGCTCAGTAGCAACAACACAATAACCATTTTTTTTCAAGCCTGGGAAGCTGTAGTTAAAAACAGGATTTGGCTTCAAAAATGACTCCTGGGAAAATTATCGAAGTGTCATTTCTTCCCAGGTATCTTGCCTTTCACTTCTTAAGAAATACTTTCCCATTTTTCCTTGCTTTTCCTTCTACCCCATAGGTAATTCATTGTTTTTTGGGTTTTTTCCCTAAATAGCAAACAGAAAAGATGAACCAAACAAAGAAAGAATTACAAAAGCAGAAAACAATCACTGAGATGAAATGAGTCCATTCTGTACTCTGTAAAATGATAGCAACTTCAACATTTTAAAACTTTATGTGCAGCCCGGTGTTTGTATTTTTCATCTAAGCCCAGCTGCAGACAAGTCACTGCTGCTGAGGTTCAGTTGTTAAAGCAGGGTGATTATTTTTATTTTTATGAACAGTGTCCAGGAATCAGTGATGAGAAGTATCTGTTTTTAACAGTTTTTCTCCAGTGCTGTGACCTTGATTCTTCTCTCCTTAAACTGAACAGAAAAAATCCTCCGGAATTTAGTGATGAAGGTTCAGACCTAAATCGCTCCAGTGCCAAATGTATCCCAGAGGAAAATTACATGGCCTCATTTAATAGAGAAAATGCAAGACGTCTGGCCAGCAGCTTGAACTTGGCTCTTTTCTGCAGTCATTTCAGAATAAAAAGCAGAGTGTAGGTAGGCTTTAAATATTTGATTCACACTATTGGACTATTGTAATATACATTACTGATATGATCTGCACTTTTTAAAATTGGGGTTTGTGAATAGCCCTTCACATAACAGCTCTGCTCCGGGCCATCATACAACTAAGCTTGTGTAACATCAGCTCTGGTATTTTGCCTTTCACACCTACAGGGACATTTTTTTACCCTACTTCTAGGCTTTGCTTTCAGTCTCATAAGCAGCATGGCAATGCAGGCAGAAAAACCCCACTGCTTCCTCGCTGAGGAATGCGTGTGACCATCTGCTTTGCTCCATTCAGTGGGTGCATGTAGGGAGGGGGAAAAAGCACAAAATACCTTTTAAATCTCTGAAATAACCTCATTTGGCTTGGTTTTCTGCTCCCTCCCATGCAGCTGCAGAGGCAGGGTTGGCAGCAGTCTGGGCTTCTGCCAGGGCTGGACCCCTCCTGGTCCCACCTCTCCTTCCTCGACAGCCCTATCTGTTCCTGTGCCACCGCCTGACTCGGACTAGGAAACAGAAATACTCTGAATGACAGCATAACCCACAAGTGGGAGACAATAAGACCTCAGCGCTGCTCAGTGTTTCAGCACCTTGTCAAACAAAAAATACATCTGCATTACCTGGGCTAAACTCTACATACAACCTGAGTTTAGTAGCTGCGAGCTCCAAGCCAGCCAAAGGGCCCTGAACACGACTCAGATCGGATTTTTCTTAGCTGAATATGGGTCTTACAACTGCTTTGCCAGATTGGCGAGATCTAAGAAAGGAAGAAAAAAAAAAAAAAAAAAACAACAACAACAAAAAAAAACCCACCCTACAAAAAAAACCCCAGTACCTGCACATGCCAACCAGTGGTGCTGTAGCTCTGTATGGCTGCCATGCTTAGCCTGAACCTCCCTCCTTCATCCAGCCAACGAGCCACCTCTCCTGCCCTGGGGAATGGGGTTCTGATGGAAGCTGCTGCAGCTCGGGTTGGCTACAGCATGCCCCGATGTCTGCAAACTGCTCCATCCCCAAGGAGCAGGCAGGGTGATGGGGAAATGCCCCGCTCCACCCAGCAGGGCAGGATGTAGCTGTGCAAGCACATGGGCTGCTCCATAGCAAGATGTTCCCTCCCCGCGATGGCAAGAAGTCTGTCAGGAGGAGAGAGAGAGAGAGAGTTTTCACCCCAGTCTGTCCTACATTACGTATTTATATGGGTTTCAACGCTCTTATGGGAATAAACCGAGGAGGCTCCAGGGCTGAAATAAGCAGCATTAGAGCTGACGTTTGTCCCAGAGGGCTACATTTATCTTAATGCCCCTGCAAATGCAACCTGCTTTTGCAAACCATCTCTGCAAAGCAGCTGACTGCCACATCCGTGGTGATGGAAAACTTCTCATTCCTTTCCAGTATCAGCAGGCTTAGGAATAATGACTGACTGATTGGAAAAATGTGAGAGCATGTGTGTGTACACACACGTGGGGATGGGGAGGACACATTTCTGAATAACGTGGTCTTTTTTGTGTCACTTGTAGCAACACCCAAAGCATTTGGGTATTTCAATAAAACCCAGTCTCAAAGGAGAGTTTTTGCAACACAATCATCTTGAACCGTTAATAACCAAATTTGAAAACAACTGTCATCTGCTATAAAGACATTAACACATCCGTAGTGGAACCATCAGGCTGCGAATGTTATGGGATCTCTGCACACACATGCACACACACGATTAACAAAGAAAAAAAAAAGCAGGAAAAGCACTGCCACTTCCAAGAAAACCCACAACCCACCACCTACACGATGAACTTTTAAGCACAGAGTGCAACATCCAATGAATTATTTATGAACTAATTTGCAATGAACAGTTTAGCAGTCAAAGGAAACATAAACTGGCAGCGCAGCCCTGCCTGGGGTGACAGCAGGGGACACGGGTGTGCTGGCCCTCTGGCAAGAAGACATTTAGCTGTATACACGAAGAGTTGCACACTAAGAAAGTTTAAAACAAAAATCCAGTTCCTAGCAAACACCACCCCGATGCCCTACTATCCCAACATACCCTGTGACCCCACTCGCACACTGCACTGGCCCAGCCACTGCTCATCCAGTGCCAGGTGACAGACGAGCGCTTTTTGGATGACAGAGATCTGGCAGGAGGAGTCCCCCACCGCTCTGTTTTTATGCTAAGCTAAAACACAAGTACAACGAGCTGCTGCTTAAAGGCTAATGATGGGAGCAAAGAAATCAGAAGGTATAAAGACCACATTCTGCTTTTAAATGAATTCTTTATAGCCAGGCTATAAAAGGGACTGTCCCTGCCTAGTGCTGGAATGGGCTCTGCAGTGAGGACTCCGCACCAGCAGTGGCCTTTAGCATGACATTAAATTAATGCTTTTGTGGTTTTGGTTTGGTTTTTTTTCTTCCTTCTCAGCTGGGATCCCTGGTTTGTCTGTGCAGCTGCAGCCAAGCCCCAGCCCTGCTGCTGGCTGCGCAGCTGCGTGGCATGCTCTCAGGCTAACCAGCTGCTGTGCACCTTACTTCTCTAATGCAAACATGGACGATGGGCATAAACAAACCTGGCTGGGTTCCTGGCAGAGCCGAGAATTGCATTCAGTATCTCCTGGGGCAGGGGTGATGTGGGAGCTAGCAGGAGAACATAAGCAAGAGAGGCTTGGGAGAAACCCAAAGCAGAGCAGGCAGGTTGGCCTGGCCTGGGCTGTTCTGGGCTTGCTGCAGCTCCTGCAGCATCGCCAGACACAAACCATGCTGGGTCACATTTACCTGTGCAAATAGAGCAAGAAGGCACTTCCCAACATAGCTCCTGACTGGTGTACTTTGATCTAGCAAATACAGTGAATATTTTATAAATGCTTTTGGATCTTTTTTTTTTAATTTATTTGTAGAGCAACACCAGAGTCCTTCCTGCATCCAGTGGGGGGGCTGAGATTGCTGCTCCCTTTAAAGCACCATCTGGCTGAGCATGGTTTAGCTCCCCTCCCACAATGACTTTTATAATGGTCACTTTTTTAAGTTACATGCATCTCAGCCACCCTTGATTCTAGTTGTGCCCCAGGTCCACTGTGGTAGTGCACAGTCCTGCCAGCCACACGGGGGCATGGGAATTTTTGACAGTGCCACGATGGAAACCCTGTGTCCAGACAGCCAGCGTTTCTCTGCAGGGAGAAGAGCAGCACTGCGTTCCCCAGTAAGTCTGATTTGCAGCTGTGTAGGCTCTCAGTGATGAGGTGAAGCCATGATATTTCCCCAAAGCTGCCCTTTGTGTTGTTTTCCACCAGAAAGAGTGAAGGTAAAAGCAGAAAGATGCTATGATAGTTGAAAGAAGTTCACATCATCTGGCCTTGGGAACCAGGTGAAACATTTAAGACACCTTCACAGTTCAAACTCTGCTGTTGGGAGGATGGTCACTGTTTCCATCCCAAAGAGAGCAGACCAGGCAGAGCAGCTGAAAACAGCAGAGTGAGGAGATAATTTTCCAGTTTTTCTCCTTTTATTTCCTTTATGCTTTCTCCATTGACTTTGGGACCTGAAGCCTCTTCCACATGGACTTGCTGTCCACCAAATCAAATACTTGGGTGGGACAGAACAGATGAGCACAGTGTGCCAAGGAGAGACCTGGGTTTTAGCAGTTTTGTGGGACAAGGACACAGCACACACAACTTGTATCACAGAGAGAGGCCAGAGCACAGTGAGGCAGATGAGCGCTCATGGGGACCATGTATCCTGGGGGGAGAAAGGTAGGAAGACATAGCCACCAACTTCCAGCAGTGACTGATGGATCTTACTCATGCATGGCAGGACGTGGCAGGGATATCGACCAAACTTACACCTCATTCATTTTCTTCTTAGTTTTTCTGATTTGGTTTTTGGATCTCTGTAGATGACCACCATTAGGGACCTCAGTAGAGACAAGCTGCCCTAACTCTCCCTCCCCCACTGCCATTTTAAGACATACCCGCTGCTTTGCTCTTTCCTTCTCCAAAAAGATGACAGGAGACAGAAAAAAATGGCAGCAGAAATATGGAAAGCTCTGCAACCCTAGAACAAGTTCAAGCAGTTCCCACTGGAATCAGTAGGCGCTCTGTCTACATATAGAGTGTCACTACCATTTTTAAGAGAGAGAACAGCCAGTTTAAAATGAAAGGGACAAAATTTGGCATGATGTGAATGACAGTTTGGATCCAGATTCATCCAAACCGTAGGCTGATTTGGCTCAGGAGAGTTGATGTGGGCTACGCACTCCCTGAGAAAAAACAGCCACCAGGGCCAAACCAGAAGGCTAAAAATAAATAATTAAATAATGATAATAACCTGTACTGCCCTCAGAAGAATATTTTCATCCCTGCTTTGCATGAGAACTGCAAGGAGGACTAAGATAAGCCTTAGAAGGTGCAGGAATGGAGGCAGCAGACAATTCAGGGTAAACAATTCATTCAATAAATTACAATGAATTATTTGCAATTAAAAAAACATTTATAAGCTGCTAAATTCCATTAACACTGCATGGCCTATATAAAGTGACCCCTAATTGCATCTTAAAGAAGGACCCGTCTTTTTATGTTTTCATCTCACCACATAAAAAGTAATTAGGTGAGGAGCACAGTGCCCAAACCAGCCCATCATGTAGCAGGCTGAAGGCTGTAATGCACATATTACAGCACTTCGGGCTGCAGCAGAAATCTGGAGGCAACAGGAATAAATTCACCATACTTGGGACCACTGCAAACCCTCCATCAGATACAGAGCTGATCTAATGCTGGAACGGCTTTGGTGTCCTGTGCACCAGAAGTCACTGCCAGGCAGTTGTAAAGTTACATGGACTCCAGAAAATAACTGCACCTGACCCGACCGCAATTACTCACTCCATTTATGAGAGCCGTTAGGACTTGGGGATATTGTTATGTTACTGTCGACAGAATGGAAAGAACAAGCTTCATCGCACATGCCTGACTCTTGCCTTAGTAGGACCTAAATGGATACCAGAAATGTTAAATTCACAGCCTACCATCCCAAAGAAATGGAGAATTACCACTCGCTGCATCTGCTTCAACCAAACACCCATCAGCCAGCCGCCAGCCAGCCACCTTGTGCTGCGAGGGAGCCCAGGGCATGCGGGCACCTGCACCTGAATGGAATAGGTAAAAGCCATCATGGCCATGCCTAGGCTGCAAAGCCAGAAACACTCTGGCGAATCTAGAGGCAATTGCTCTTTGGTCAACTCTAGAAAAGAATACACTCCCTGGAGGATATCGCAATGGAGTGACACTGGAACTGTCCTGGCTCTTCTGGGTTTGCTCTATGCTGAGACTCATATATAATGTTCTTGTAAAATATTCATCTGCTTGCAGTTGGATAAATGGCTAATTCTAAATGATCCTTGCTGAACTGCAAAATCAATTAGGCAGTGATTTCCCACCTTGGATTTTTTTACACCCCTCAAGATTTCTTGCTCTCGGAATTTGTCACATCCATGAGAAATGAAACACGGTGCATTGCTCTAGTGGCAATTTCTCTGGCTTCCCTTAATCCCAGAAGCCAAGTGGAGTCTCCTGGGGTAGTTTGCTTGCAGTGGAAAAGACTTAAAAGCTGACAGTTTTCATTGAAAAAAACCCAAAGCCTTGGATGAAGTTAAACACAGGATTCAGAGTCCCTTGCTTACACTAAATGCACAGAAACCCAGAAACACAGCACAGGAAAGGCAGTTGTCCTCCACCAAAACAGCAGCAGACAAAATTCTTGCTCGCTGCAAACCAGGCTATGAAGTCAAGCCCATACCTCTCCCAGTGTCGTCCTGCGCTGGGCAGCAGCACCTGCTCTCAGCATCTCTGGGCTGGTGCTGGATTGCACTGCAAGGGCATCCCTGCCCCACACGGGCATCCCTGCCTTGCACTGCTCCTCTCTGCGATTAATGAGAAACTCGGAGACCCAGTGGGGAACTACAAGCCTTTAGCACAACCACAGGTCACTTAACAGGCATTAGGAGCTTGTTGGGACAAGAAAAAGGCCTGCCTGCATTAGACAGCTAACAACTAGCTTTAACTTGCATTTTCCAGGGAATATTGTTTCAGTTTAAACCTTTTAGGAAACTATTGACCTCAGCTAAAATCCCTTCAAACAGGAAGGCACAAGCGAAAAGATAGCTGAAAGAATTAGTGTTAAAGTCGTATCTCCTGATCCAGAAGTGCCGAGGCTAGGTCTGATTTCAGTGGGAACATTCCCATACCTAAAGAGAGGCGTATGCTTCTGAAGGCTGCAAAGTAGAACCCTCTCAAGAGTGGATGCAGCCATGCCAGTGTGAGCAGGATGGGTTTTCTGTTCATCAGCAGGAGACAGATTTGGAGGGGTATTTTTTTACATGCTGCATGGAGAGGAAATTCCAGAGGAATTAAAGCTTTTTCTCATCTGGCTCTGGAGCTGGTGCTCAGGACTTCACCCAGAATTCAGATAGGAGATTTTTCTGCCTGGAGTGAGAGTTTAAAAGGTTCAGAAGAAAAAGAAGGGCTGTCCAGCCCTATCAGTTATTTAAAAGCCCAAGGACAAGGTGAGCTGAAGGGGTGAGGGGAGCATATGAAAGTCAGGGGTGGGACTGAAAAAGCCCTTTCTTCTGCTTAGGTTCAAGACCACACCAAGGCACTTCAGTTACTGATTGGGGAAAAGCTGCACAAATTATAGAGGAGGTGCTGGCAGTTTGCTCGTTGGAGCACAAGCTCTGCCAATGGCATCATTTGGATATTTAAAGCCCTTGGCTCTAATTGTAGCATGTCCATGCTTGAATAAACAGTGCTAGGATTACAATCATTGTGGAAAATGGGATGGATTATGTCCCAGTCTGCCCGAGAGGGAAAGCTAGTGCTGGCTCAGCGGGGCAGGGGGAGCTGGCACAGAAAGCTTCTGACATCCTGACACCTCTCCGCAATGATTTCCCTCAAGATGAGAGGGCTGATGAGGTGCAGAGAGACGCTAAAGCAGACTGAAACAGCCCTTATGCAAATGCTCCATTTAAAGCCAACTGCATGCAGCCTAAGCTGATGGGCTTGCAGCCTCTTCAGCAGTCAGTTCTGCAGAGGGTGGGAAGTCAAGGGCGTCTGCTGTCCCCCCAGAAGGGAGCAAGGCTCCTGGGGACTAGGAATAGTTCCTACTCGTGCAAAGAAATCCAGCCCTGAGTCAAATCCCAGGCTGGGAGTCTGGCTAGAGCAAGACTCTGCTGCCAACACACTCAGCTCTCACACAGCTTCTCTCTCACCTTGTGGATTCATTGTCTTAAATAACGTGTTTGGTGAACCCCAGGTAGATGGCTAAACGTATGAGCTCCATCCTGCAACAGGAAAAGCCACAGGCAGCACTGGGAGGCCCAGCCCTCCAGGTCTTTATCTTTGTAGATAAGCAAGTTTTGACTCTCTGGAAGAAATGCTCTGACTACCGTTAATTATCAATCACTGAAGCCAAGTTTCTATGCCCTGGACATCTGCCGCTGCATGGCAGAAGTGAAGACAGTGTCAAAATGGGACAACAGGGTTAGAAGACAAGTAAATATCACCATTGCAGTGAGAACTGGTATTTTGCATGACTAGTCCATCTTCTTTCATGCACAGGAAGATAAATCGTATGGAATGGCACCTCAGAAAGACAGTTCCTTCACTTCCTTATTAATACTGACAGTCACAAGTTAAACAGAGCAGACAAAACACATGTAGGACTAATGCAATATTGGAACAACATCAAACCAAACAGCCTCCATCTCTGGCTCCCATTTTTCTTCCCTTTCTGGCCAGACAGAGCATTCCCTGTGCCCATGTGTTGAGGAGAAGTGAGGAAGCAAGGAGCCTTCAACAACAGTACTATCCCAGAAATAACAATTCTCAAAAAACAGGAGAGCTAGAGGCCTCCAGTGTTCAGACTTGGATCATTCCAAAGGCAGGAAAATAACAGCACAACAGAGCAGTAGTAGGAGAAGACAGCTATTTTTAGTACAGTTCTTGGGCAGAATTGAACACAAGTTTGAGGTTAGCTCCTGTCTCCAAGAAACCTGGGACTTGCCCCAGAAGAAAGATAACCTGGGCCGATCAGTCCAAAATCATGGGTGCGGGCGATGCTCCGTCCAAGACTGCTTTGTTTTGCCTTTCTTTTTGAAATGCTAGTGCACTACCTCTGATTTCTCCCTGGTCCACCTTCTAAGATGGTCCTCTCAGCCTGACATCGAGCACCACACACAGTGGTGAACTGCACCCTAGGTAAGGAGACGCCAGGCACATGGGAAACCTGCTAGACAATGTTCTCAAGTTCTCTCTTAATTACCAATGTTTGCTTAGCAAATAGCTGTTAAAATGCCTCAGTGCACTGACTTTTCTGGGACAACTTTGCTTTTCCCAGATGTTCAGCTGGCAAAAGACTGACAGATGCCTTCCTCTGATTATTTTCCCTCTAACTGGCAGTAGTTTGGAAATGTTGATTTGGCATTCCCTACAGTAGATTCTGAAGACATCAGGTCAGACACCTCTGAGATGCAAAAAGTTGCTTTCCAAAATGATAAAGGCAAGCAAATAACATGAATTTAATGTGGGAAGAGCATTCTTCCACCCCCTGGCTAGACATGAAACCAACACAAGGAGTAGCATAGAGGGAAAACGTCTGGTTGTACAGAGACTAACCCTGAGGCTGGGCTGAGCAAGTTCACCTAGCTCTAGCCCAAGAATTTCAAGAGATCTGAGTTACCTCCAAGGCTGAATTAACATTTGACTTATAGTGAGGTAGGAGAAAAGAGCTGAACTTCTCCATTCCGGGCCCTGAAACTTGTTTATGCCAATACCTCTCGCTCTATCAGAGCAGCCATTAGCTGGCACAGACCTGGAAACATCAGTATTCAGCAAAGTGCTGTTACTTCTGGCTTCTAGCTGCAAAGTGAAACTCAAGCCAAATTCATGAATTTTCAGTCTTATGACAAATTTAGACAGAGAAAACTATTTGAGAAAGATTGACTTTGAGACTAATGCATGAGGCTACAGTCAGGAAACCTTGCACTTAGGACAATTCCATATAAGCCGTTTAGGATCTCTGTCTGCAGCTCTATTCTGGGATTAATACATTTCTTGGGAGAGTCTTCTCTAACACATAGTGAAATAATTAGCACAAAGAAGCTTCAGAAAACCTGACTACAGAACCCTTTCCTAATTCTACCCCAGCATCTATCATATTAGGAGAGATGCACACTTACAGCCCTCATGCAGGAGTTAACACAGAATCCTTCTATTTGCAACAAACCTGAGCATCATGTACTGCAGAAAGTGTTTTCCTGAAAGGCTTGGACATAATCAGGGAAAAGCAGAAGTTGAGGAGGAGAAGAAATGAAACAGAGCCCATGTGCCATCACTAGAAGATACCTGTAGCGGTTATCTTTCATTGAAGTCTTCCATTGAATGAGCTGAGACGCTTACGAAGAGACACTGTTTCCCACCATGTCTGATCTGTAGGGTTTTCTATTGGAGTCTGGATGAAACTTATAAAAGAAACCTATATTTACCCAGAGCAATTATAAAAGGAATGATTCCTGATACTGTGGAAGCTGACCTTCTACTTTAAGCAAGGAAAGCTGTCAGACCATAGAATTTTCGCTGTCAGCTACAACCCGCCAAGCAGTGACTTCAACTTCCATCCATTGCTAAAAAGAAAATGATAATCCCCCTTATAAAGCTGAACTTTGATTTCTAAAAAAATCATGCATGTTGCTTTTATGTATAGGTCAGCGCTTCCATTTTCTGGATAAACATCAGTGCTTCTGCACAGAATGAAGCTTTGCTGTACTACTATTCAGCTACATGAAGCCTAAGCATTTCGTTATTTCCTCTGGAGCTTCCCAAACAGAAGTGGCAGAAGATCATGGCAATTCAACCCGCTGTTGCGGCGCAGTGCGAGCCGTACGTAATGGCTGAGCAGCTTGACCGGCACCTACGAGCAATTGTAAGCAAATGCTCTCATAAGCATCAGGCTGTAGGCTCTACTCTATAAAGTAACCTGTTAGTGAAAGACGCAAAACTTTGTCGAGGGATACATCAGCCAGTGTACATCGTGCTGAGTAAATGCTGGATGGAAGAGAGCAGTTCTGAGGGGAGGGAGGGAGGGAGGAGGTGGAGAAGCTGTTGTCCCAGGTGGCTGAGGACACCAGTGCAGAAATCTTGAAGTGTGACGTGCGAACCAGCTCCCTTTAAACTACCTAGAGAGATTCCCACAGTCTGGGAATAGTGTCTAAGTCCCACTCTGAGCAGATTACCTAGATTTTGGAGGCATACAGTGACTGTCTTTACTGCATATAAACCACTTCAATTTCTTCCCTGGGCACGTCAGCCCAGTTCCCTCCCGGACCCAGTAATTTACCTGAGATACAGTATGCTCAGAGAATAAAGTTCATATCAACTTTGGCCTGTCATAGAAGAATCACAAGTTTGATAATTTAAACTCCCTAATAGCTGGTTCCAGAAGTTTTGAGAAAATAAGAGAAAAATCATAGTGAAGAACAGTTTTGTTAATCTTGCTTGAGTGTTAGCTGGGAAAAATATAAAAGGGAATTTTAAAAATCAATTTCTGTCCTCTGTAGTTAGTGCCCGGGGAACAGATCTTCAGCAAATATTCATAGCAATGAAACATTTATAGACATGCTGGTTCTGTTTACCTACAGATTTTCTAGCCATGTTTCAGAAGCAGCATCCAGGTGTGATTAGCCTGCTCTGAAAACTCATGGCCTGTACATCTTTGAAAGTATAAAATAGAAAATTCTTTCTAATCATATAGCAGATGTGATAGAAATGTACATTGTCTAAATTTCCAGTAATAAATAAGATTTCATGACCAGGATCACAATTTGTAACTGCAAAAATTCTGTTGTTTCCAAAGAAAGCAGAATTTGGATCTCTGAAGCATTAGCACAGCAAACAAAATTCCTGCAAACGAGCACCTCTCGAGGAAGACGACTTCTAAAGCTATTTGGTTTAGTGTCTGGTTCAAAAGAAAGCCACAGGTGAAAATCTTTCTGACTTTTAAAATACATTTAACTGAACCGATCTGTCATCCATGCATCCTGCTTTATCTAACCAGTCTCTCTATTAGCACTCATCACCATGGTATCTGAACTTCTTCTGCTGGAGGTGTTATTCCAATTACTTTAGTGTAGTTGCTGACATGTAACTGAGAGCAAAATGTGAGCTTCTGTTAGGAATATAATGCTCCAATTAGTTGCTCCCTCTCTTTGTCTAACAACGCAGAAAGTCACACTGTGAGGGATTATTTCCAGAGCTTGCGCTCTGCGGTAGTCTCTCCTCCTTTCTTTTTTATTGTTGTCACTGCGATGTTGACACCGAAGTTTGGCAGTCTCCCATCTGAATCACATATTGGAGCTCAAGCTATTTATGATAGTCAATACAAATCAAATACCTCCTATGTACATTAGCCACTGCTCAGCTGAATTTCTTGCTTCTCCTGTGCTGGCCCCAAATCTAAGTAGGAGAGAGAGAAAGCATTTTTCTTATGCATCCTGACTCCTAATTGAAATAGGAGAACTCCTGAGGAGGGAAGCTGTAAATATACAGCAAGTCTGAAGAAACTGCTGGCTTGTGATCACGTACAAACTGCTTCTTTCTCAGCAGTTCTCTGGGATTTAGAATAGATCTCACGACTGACAAAATGTTTCACCCAGTCATAGCATAAGAAAGAATTATAAACAAGTTTGGAGATTGTTCCCAAGCTAAATCTCAATGTATTGACCTTCCAGCTTAAAAATTTGATAACTTGCTTAAGGGTAGGATAGTCAGCACTTCAAGCTTTTCACTGCGGATCCTCCTATCCCACCAGCAGTTCCAGTTATTTGTCAAACTTGAAAGTAACAGCTGGAAACCGCCTCATTCCACTTCAGCTCTTGCCTTCCAGAAATGAAACATCCAGCAGGTAACAGGACTAAAGAGCAATGCCTCACCCAGCTGCAACCAGACTTTCTCCTTACCTTATGTCCCAGCTGCTGGTGGACACACACTGCTGTCTTCCTCTTGGTCAAACAGCTCCCAAATGTTCCACGCGAGCAGTGGATCTCATTTGGGGAATGGAATTTGAGGCATCTTAAAAGAACCTGACTGTGAAGACAAGACTTAAAGGTGCTAAAGCTCTGTATCAGGCAATCACCACCACTTACCAATCTTGGCTATACAAAAGAAAAAATTAAGTTGTTAAATCACTTGAAGGAATGTGATACTGAGCTTCTTAAACCATGGACTTCAACCCCAGTTCAGCCCACAGGAACAGCTTACTTGAACATTACTAAGGCGATGTTCTGGTTTCAGCTGGGATAGAATTAATTTTCCTCCTAGTAGCTGGCATAGTGCTGTGTTCTGGATTTAGGATGGGAATGATGTTGATAACACACTGATGTTTTAGCTGCTGCTAAGCAGTGCTTGCACAGAGTCAAGGACTTTTGAGCTTTCCCTGCTCTGCCAGGGGCACAAGAAGCTGGGAGGGGGCACAGCCAGGACAGCTGACCCCAACTGCCCGAAGGGGTATTCCATACCATGCGACATCATGCTCAGTATGTAAGTTGGGGGGAGTTGGTTGGGGGGCAGTGATTGCTGCTCGGGGATGGGCTGGGCATTAGTCAGAGGGTGGTGAGCAATTGCATTGTGCATCATTTGTTTTGTATATTCTATTTTTTTTTTTCCCCTTCCTTTTCTGCCCTATTAAACTGCCTTTATCTCAACCCATAAATTTCACTTCTTTTTTTTTTCCCCCCGATTCTCTCCCCCATCCCACTGGGGAGCTGGGGAATGAGCAAACGGCTGGGTGGTGGTTAGCTGCCTGCTGGGTTAAACCACAACTGGTGAGAAACGATTCCTGTAGGAAATCCAGTATTTCTTTTTTTTTTAATTTTTAACCTTAGGAAGCTTCCAGTTGCAGGGCCCAGGGTGGGGAACTGTGCTGCACTTGTTAGACCTGGGAGCAGTTGCCCTTTTCCTTGATAAATGAGTTTTCATAAGCTTCTCCAGCAGGCATCAGTTCATTTTTTATAGGGGCCTACAGTGAAATTAGCTCTTCTCCAAAAATTAATGCTCTCTCGGGGTCAGGGGACTGCAAGGGGGTGTTGGTGTTTTGGGTGGTTTTTTTTTTAAAAGGTTTTTTCTTCTCTCAGCAGGTTAGAATGCCCTAGCATGGCAAACCAGTACTTGGTGCACGTACATGCACACAGACACGGGTAACATACCTCTAGGACTGACATCCATCTATGAGAAACCACTTGCAGAGTTTCCCAGACTCTCAGCAGAACAGCAAATAAAAATCTGGTTACACAGAGGAGGTAGGACTTGGCCTGATGACTGTGGGTTGGCTGGACAGCAGCAGGGAAGAGGACAATCACGCATCCTGCAGTGACAGAGATGAGTTGCAACCCATCTCTGACCACCCACATCCAGGCTCCCAGTGCCCTCTCTGGGGCAGCACCTGCCAATAGTCCCATGTCATAAATCCTCAGATAAGATGATAAAGAGGATCTTAGGAAAAGAAGAATTAATTCTGCTAACAGCATGAGCTATGCTTGGGAAGCCCTGAGCCTTAACCACAGCCACAGCCATGGGAACGCCTGCTCCGAGACCACCGCTCCACGAGGGGAGCCAGCAAACACCACTGATGTTCCACGGCTGTTACAGTTACATCCCATTGACTGCAGCTTCTCACGTAAACACGACTGCTTCTGCTGAGCAGTAAAGCATCTACAGCAGCACCGATTCTGTTTAATGCACTATCTGAAAAAGAAACTGCTTTGAAGCTTCGTAGATCATCACAACCAGTAGAAAGGATTAGTTGATGATTTTGTGAATGAGATGGATTAGGAGATGTGCTGGAATACAGCATTACTGCCTATCAACAGGCTGGCACTTCCGAATCACCAATGTTTTCTTTCTCTTCCTTTTTGTTTTTTTTTTAAAAAAACCAACAAATTCACAGAATCATAGAATCATTAAGGTTGGAAAAGACCTCCAAGATCATCAAGTCCAACCACCAACTCAACACCACCATGCCTACTAACCCATGTCCTGAAGTGCTAAATCCCAATTCTGTCACAGGTAGCAGGCATCCCTTCACCTTAACTCCCTCCTGGTATGGGAGATCCTGGCTTGACCATACAACGCTGCGCCGATAACAGGATTAGTAATTAAAACTCACTGTGCATTAAAGGAAATACCAACCCCCTTTCTACAGTGAGATCCAGCCCAGAACCTCACAGCATACAAAGCTCTTGAGATATTTTGAGGTAAGCTGAGACATTTTGATTCAGTAACACCACCTCTCTCCAATGGCTGTCAGAAAGTAGAAAGGGAAATGAACTGCCAAGGTTTTTGTATCGCTGACCACATAGAGGAATTTAATCTCTATATGCAGCTGTCTCAAACCATCTCCTGGAGTATAAGCAGAGGTATTGGGTACTGACTTCCAGAACCATGTTAATATTGATGAAAAGTCATTTACTTCTCAAGCCTGATGAATAAATAGCATCTCTCCCAGGACTGCGGGGTTTTGCTGTCCAGAGTGTGGTGGTTTCATACATAGGTCAGTCAAGGTTCAGCTTACTGAAGGAACATGCTTGTGCTATTAGAAGAGTAGCTACCTGAACAACTTTTAACACACAAAGGTCAGATGTCTCTCTGAGCATAGGCATGAAGCTTCTTAGATAAATAATGAGCAGGAAGAAGCAACAAAGTCTTCTAAAAAGAATCTATGAAACCAAAGTGAAGGATCAAGGGGTTTGCTGATCAGAATCTTTTTCAAGAACCTTCTTTTTAGTTAAAAGTAAGCACAGCTGACCTTGAAACCCTTCTTAAAGTCTCTCCTTTGAGAAGTCACCTTCAAATTGGCAAGTGCTGAAGCTTTAGTGTTCTGTAGTAACACCCCCACCACCGCCTCCACTCCCCAAATGTAATTAAATTCAGATTAAAACTTTAAACAGCTGAAAGTAAAAATCATATATTTGGGGTTACGTCTACAGTTTCTTTGGCAGCTCTGAACATGTGGGATGATTTAGTGTTTAAACTATTAAGATTTAACTTTTTCCCCAAACAGGGAGAAGTGTGAATCCAATGGCATTACCTGCAAGGATTTCGGTGTCACCACAGATATGTGAACACGAGTGGAACAGGTAGACTATCACTTCTAAACATGTCTATCCTTTCAGTTAGTTGAGCCTGAGAGAGCCTGTCAGGGTGAACATGCTGACAGCTCTCCGCAGACTGTTATCTGCCTTGTCCTGTGTCGAGGCTTACCACCGAGACAAGAAGTTCAAGCCAGCAAGCAGAAGAGGTCAGTCAATGGCCACCATAATGTTATATGTTCCTTACCTTACTCTGAGGTCTTGCAAACAACTTCGGACAGGTGAGTTGTCCTCTGGCACTGCAGGAAAGGGTGATAACTACTTGAAAACGGCTAAAAAAAAAAACCCCAAACCCAAAATTCCTCTTTAGCAAGAGGTATGAAGATAAGGACTCTTGGCTGTGCCTGACTTCTCCTTATATCATTTACCTGGGTCATACTTTATTTTTCCATTTCCCTGTGCAGACTTTGTGGTTACCTTTGCGTCTTATTTTGCAGGTGAGCTCCTGTTTTCCCTGGGCTGCACAGTTCACACTGCAACTGAAGGAGCAGCGCTCCCAGCTCAGCAGGCCAGCTCTTCCCAATAACAAGCAGGAGACCCCAGACCCTGAATTCTGCTTTTTTTTATGTCTAATGATACCCTACAGAAAGCAGACTTAGATGGAACCTGTGACTACACCTTTCTTTTTTTTTTCCTTTTTTTTTTTTTTGCTGGAAACCAAGGAGATAAGAAACTTTTCTTTTGGGTAAGTTGTAGGTGTTTTTCTGACAGCCTCTGTGTCTTGTACACTTGTACCATACTTAATGTAGATAAAAGTACAAATATTTCGCATAATTACATGGATGTTAACATTCATAGTGCCTGTGGCATCAGTTCTAATTTAGTAAAGTGAATCAGTTCCTTTTCCTAACAATTCATCAGCGCTGTGCCAAACAGAAAGGCTGCATCGTGCTTGGCTGTTACCACACTTGCACATTTGCAATTCTAATTGCAAAACGCCTTTAAGTGTTACTCTACTGGAAAAAAATCAACTTATGAAAAATATAGAAGTTTCTCCTCAAATCTCAGCTTTGACATAACACAGGCAGAAATTGCATTAGCAGAATCAAGTTACAATCACGGGTGAAGGTATAAGAGTTGCCATGTTTTTCTCTCCACACTATTGCCCTGCCTCATTGCTCTGTTTTACCTGGTCACAAGTGGCATGAGCTGTGAATCTGGACACCATTAGCACAGCAAGGCCATGCTAGCAGAGCAGGAAGAGCCTTACAGAGTTTTCACCTCAAAAATTAATTGAGGCAGCAGAGCAAATTTCTAGAAAGTAGTGGGAAAATGGACAGAAAGCAGTGGTGGAAATCCTTGAAAGTAGTAGGAAAATATCTAGGAAGGAGCACGAAAATTCCTAGAAAGCACAGGGCAATTCCCCCAGAGCACCACCCAAATTTCTGGAGAGCAACTGATTAAGTCCTTCAACACAGTAGAAAGCAATGGGAAAATCCTTAGAGGGTTTGCTGTGAATTCCTAGAAATCTAAGGGCAAATGCCTGGAAAGCACCATGTAAATTCTTAGAAAGCGGTGGGAAAATTTCAAGACAGCACCAGTAAAATTTCTAGGAAACAACAGATTTATTTTTAATTAAATGAATTAGTTAATTTGATTTTCTAGAAAACAACCAAATTGAAAAGCATCAGTTGAATTCCTAGAAAGCTGTATGGAAATTCATGAAAATCAACAGGAAAATTCCTAGAAAAGAGCAGGAAAATTCTTAGAAAGCATGGGGGAAAGTCACAAAAAACAATGGAAATTCTCCTAGAAAGCATACATTGAAAGGGCTACAAAGTCACAAAAGAATTCTGAATAACAGATGGAGAAAATCCTGAGCAGCAGCAGGAAATTGCCCAGAAAACACCAGGAAACTTCCTAGACAGATTCTAGCCCAAGGAATTGTTGGAAAGCACTACGTGAATTCCTAGGAAGACTCTAGATTGAGGAATTCCTGGAAAACCAGGGAAATTGCCCCAAACCTTCTAACATGAGGATTCCTGGAGAGCAACTGTTATACTCTTAGAAAGCCACAGGGATTTCCTAGAAAGGTTTTGGATTCCTGGAAAACTGTGGGAGATTCCTAGAAAAGCTCTAGATTAAGGCATTGCTGTAAATCCCTGAGAGGGTCTAGAGAGAGGGTCTAGACTGGGACGGTCCTCAGAAGCCATGGGAAATCCCCCGTCCATTTTCCCTGGAGCTGTTTTTCTTTAGGCACAGCACAACCTTGTTCTCCCAGTACATTACAAGCGCGCTGGCAAGGAAGCAGCCACAGCAGAGTGCCCTGGCTCCTTGCGCCACAAGGACGCTGCCGCATAAGCACAGTCGTCCTGGAGGAGTGACGAGCAGCTGCAGCAGGCCCTGGTGGTATCTGCTAAATATTTGCAAATTTTGTGCTGAAAAACATAGGGTAGGGCAGTGGAATCCTTATAAACAGCCATTTGAGGAAGGAGAGTGCAGAGCTGTCTGAGAGGTTTTTGTTGCTGCTTATATTAAATTAATTCAAGAAGCCCTTATAGTAGCTCAAGCAGAAGAGAAAAGACCCACTCATCAGAACTTATCCTTTATGGAGAGCCGGTCTTATTTCTAATGAGGTTTCACTGTGTCGTGCAGCTAAACAAATTCCAAAAAAGCCTTGGCAGAGGAGAGACTCAGCATGAGCCTGAGCTCCCCCACCACGGTGCCGATTAGCCGCATGACCTGATTACGCCAATAATTCAAAAGGGAGCATCGGGCATAGCCGGGCATCCTGGGAGTCGGGCAGGTTACTGCTGTGGGCGCAGAAAATTTTAATCTCTTCCCTCTCTCTTATTCTGCTCCTCTGTGTTTGTGCCTCTGTTCTTTCCTTTTTCTTTTTCCTTTCATCCTTTTTTTTTTTTTAATTTTTTAAGCAAGCCAACAATTTTGGGTGACGCGCATGCATCACAGGGTGGTAAGGGAGTAAGGGTGGCTTTATGGCACCATGTGTCTGAAGTCACACAGGACCTGACTTGAACCTGGTGCAATTTAGAACAATCTTGAAGCAGCCTCTATGGGTTGTCTGAGAGCTGTTAGGAAACAGCTACAGTCTGGTCACACCAGCTTTGCCTTCGAATTGCTTTCTGTCACATCTGGCCATTATAATCAACTCCTTAACCTTGATGATTTCTTTGATTCTAGCAGAACATCCAAGCTGCTGATGAAGAAAATGTTAGACACTGCACAAAAAGACCAAAGATTTGTGCCTATCGGGTCCTCAGCAAGCCTGATGCCTGCTACAGAGATGGGCATAGGAGGAGGGAGGGGATGAGCACATCAAGGCAACAGGCAGTACCTGCCCTCTGCCACCACTCTACCACCCTTCCTCTAGCTCAAGTGCCACACGTTGCTTTGATTTCATGCTTCCCATGTTATACCCCGTGGCTAGGTGTTTGGTTTATGCAGGGGGGAATCGTGTCTATATCCACATATAAATTGAAAATGCATTAAACCTGTCAGTTACCCTGGTTTATGTACATATTTTATTTCTGCTTCATATTTAGCTCTTTCACAGCCACAATATTTTGTGTTCTTTATATGAAAATTAATAAAAAATTGGATCATCATGAAAGACTTCATTTCCTTAAGCTAGCAGTGGTGAGAAAAAATTCCATCTGCTTTATGTCACCTCAGTTTCAGTCAGTTGAAAGTAAATTTCCATCAACTCAATCCATATACTTTTCCCCTCTGTTTACTCTTCCTGTACTGCATGGAATCAAGCTAAACTGCAGGAAGATTTTTATGGGCTTTTTAGATTAGTGCACATGGTGTTGCACACAGGCAAGAAATACATCTCGCCTGTACCCTCCTGTTACCTGCCCAGAGTAGCCACTGAATGTCATTTCACATGCCTTATTTCCCATTTGGAT
>NW_009259030.1:949804-1007924 GCF_000687185.1 Egretta garzetta | reverse complement strand
TACTTACAGGCTGTGACTGGGTCACCTCTTAGCTATCCCTTGGATAAAAACCCTAAATATCCTAGCTTCTTCAGCCCTGCACACTTATGTCTTTAAGTTTTTATATTCTTTTTTAACTCGCTGTTGTGGTTTAACCCGGCAGGCAGCTGAACACACCAGTCACTTGCTCACTCCCACCCTGGCCCCAGTGGGATGGGGGAGAGAATTGAAAAAAAAAAAGTAAAATTCATGGGTTGAGGTAAAGACAGTTTAGTAGGACAGAAAAGGAAAGGAAAATGATAATAATTATTATAATAAACATAATAATAATGATAATAATAATAAAAGAATATACAAAACAAGTGATGCACAATGCAATTTCTCACCACCTGACAACTGATGCCCAGCCTGTCCCCGAGCAGCGGTCACTGTCGCCCAGCCAACCCCCCCCTGTTTCTATACTGACCATGATGCCATATGGCACAGAATACCCCATACCTCTTTGGACAGTTGGGGTCAGCTGCCCTGGCTGTGCCCCCTTCCCAGCTTCTTGTGGCCCTGGCGGAGCACGGGAAGCTGAAAAGTCCTTGACTCTGTGTAAGCCTGCTTAGCAGTGTATTACCAACATTATTCTCATCCTAAACCCAAAACATAGAGCTATGCCAGCTACTAGGAGGAAAACCAACTATCCCAGACGAAGGCAGGACACCCACTATGATTTGATGGACTGTTTTGGGCAGCTAGAACTGGCCCAAACACTATGTTCCCTTGCTGACTTATTTGGGATGGTGGGAAGAGGTCCCACCACCTCCCTCCTCCTACCTGAATACTACCTGATAATGGCATTTGCTCTGCTAACTGCTACTGGCTTCCTCCCTCCCATCACCAACCACCACAACACAGTTCACAAGGAAAAACAAAGCTTCATCTGGATTTTAAGACATGGAAGAAATCTGGCTGCCCAGATCCTGCCAGGGAAATCTGACCTTGAACATCCTATAGACATCACCCACATGATGGGTCCTGGGGATCCTCTGCATCACACCTGCAGTACATCAGGCTGGAAGAGAGGCAGCATTGCCATGGTGCTAAGAGGGATAATTCTCATACGTCTTTAGGAAAGTTAGGATAAACCTTCTGAAACGTATTCTGGGGGACTGGTGCTGCGGAGAACTGCTCCACCAAGCCAGGGTGCAAAGAGTGAGCAGTAAATGTGAAAGGGTCCCCAGCATGGAGCCCTGAGTGCCAGACCTGCTGCTCAGTGCCAGCTGTGAGGCCGGTTGTGAAGTCCCAAGCCAGCCAAGCACACACCGTGTTTATGCAAACACTGTGGAATTCATCATCTTTTTCTGCCTGAAGCTGAATGTTTTTGTCAAAAAGACTTTTCTGATTCCCCTCCATGCCTCTCCCCATGACTATTACATGCAAGTTATTTGCTCTCAGTAATTGAGAAGGGATGGGCAGGGCAAGCAAGTCACTCACATTTTGTTCAAAATCCTTTTTGTGCCCTTCTGGTTTAGTTAAATTTGGTCAGGCTTTTCTGCTGCCCTTTGGACCATAGCAAATAACTCACCACTTCAGATTTGGGACAGTTAAAAGAAAAGGCACAGTAGTGCCACCTGCAGCAGAAAGCCTAAAACGTAGGTCTCCTCCAGCCACAGCGATATGGGTCTGCATGTTGAGTATCAAGCAGGAATTTTCATTTGGCCCACATACAGATGTGACTTTCAGGGAAACCATCCTATGCAAAGATAGCAAGCTCAGTGCTTTTCAAACGTGGGGATCTCCGCATTGCTATTTTCCTAAAACACTGGCTCAGTGAAGGCAGACTATGATGCTTGCAGGAAACTCAAAGCGAGCTTCAGCCAGCCGTGTACACGCAGATTTTAGCCCATGCCTGCCCAGAGCAGCAGCTTTGCTGGTGCCGAGCTGCGCTCAGACAGGCAGCACACCGCAGCCTGCGAGCGAGCGGTCACAGGAGCTTCAACCCCTGCAGCTGGACCTTCCCTTCTTCCAGCAGCTGTGGCCAAACAGTGGGATCTCAGTGATACTGAGACCATCACTTCTGACTCATTTCACAGGGGAGTGAAAATGAGCGTTGCAATGAGCAAACCTTCCCACAATACTTTCCATTGGCAGCCCCCTGCTCGCTGGGGACCTCCACTGATCACATCTTGTTTTTTCACATTGTCCCCTTAGGCCTTGGGTGCCTTTTTTCCATCAAGCTCCTCTCTTTGCCCAGTCAGAGAAAGGCTGAGATGAAGACCCAACACTGCTCCTCCCATACTGGCCTGTAGGACTGTAACTTCTGCCCAGAGCTCTCAGAAGAATAAGCAGTGATTGCACTTGGAGCTGCTACTGCCTTGAATCTCTGTTTAATATCAATTTGCTAATGTTAATCTTTCTAATTTAGTGAAAATAGACTTACACAGTAACACCTGAGTTATGCTTTCAATCAATCAGCAGGCAATTAATGGACAATCACCATTACACTCCATAGTCATAAGTAGCCCAGAAGAACAAGCACAACACAGCCACAGTGAGAAGATACCAGTCTGACCAGATTTTACATACACACAAACATAGCCTTCTTTTTTCCCCCTTTTTCTGAAGCATAACAGTGCAGAGCACTTCTAAGTTGCCCAACATGTCCCAGCCAGCCCATGTCTAACCCCAGGCTTTATAAGACATGGTCACAGAGAGAATCCACATGTGCTATTCCATGACACTTCCACAGCAGCCACTATGAAGTAGTCCATGGAGTTCACCCCAGCTCCAGCATCTGATCACAAACTCTTGCACTGGTCCTCAGGGACAGCTTTCCTCTACCCTGAGACTACAGCCAACTGACCTCTAAAGACCCAACTCACTTTTATTTTTGAGCCAGCACAAATCCCATTGCCCCATTTGGGAAAGATTGGGCAGCTCTCACAGAGCATGTCCACAGAGGAAAAACCCCGGGGGTGCGGCATACAGCAGTTTGCAGAGCAATGTCTTCTGGGAGGAAGATGTTCTGATCAAATCACACAGGCAGGATTAAGGGCATATGCACAGAAAGGGTATGCCAATTAACTGCCAAAAAAAGCAACAGTAAGTTTCTGTAAAACATCTTCTATCAGAAAAATCCCATTTCATTAAAGTTCAGACCTTCTGTGCACATTTGCTCGCTAATGATTTTTCATTAAAGAAAAACACAGGCCATCCCATAAACATCTTGGTAACATCTGTCTTCTATTCTGAAAATGTCAAGATGGAGCACTTCAACTGCTTCAGCAGCAGTGTGGTACAGCTCTTCATTCCAGTATTTATTTTGCATTATGGAAAAGATCAAATGTTTCAACTGACCAGACCAAAAAACATCCAAAAATACAGCTTTGTGGGATGTGAACCTTTAAAGCTCATTTTGTAACAGGAATAAGTATTCCAGAAACATATGATTTCATAGAATCATAGAATGTTTTGGGTTGGAAGGGACCCCTAGAGGTCATCTAGTCAAACCCCCATGATTTCCTAACTTTGACAGTCCCACCTTGCTACTAACAAGGGGAGCAAGACCATTTTACTGAAAGACAGGATCGCTACATGAAGGAGGACACAAATCTTGTCTAACCACCAGTCTACTTCAGGTTAGTGGAACAAAAGCCAGCCAGACATAAGTCTTTACAAACTCACTAGGGTCAATAACACAACGCTTGCTTACCCAGATCTGGGAGATCAGGTCAGAAACAGGGAATCCAAGAGGACATCGAATCCATTTTTTCTTTTATTGCAGGATCTAATACACTAGCATTTGATGGGTGATGGTATAACCTGCTGTCAAAAGCCTCCTTCAGCTTGTCCCTGTGAACTTGTAGTTAGAAAGCTTTCTACAACAGTCAACCAAAAAACTACAGCAAATTAAGATAATTTTGTCTTTTCTTTCCTGAAAGGATCAGAAGAACCCATCCAGATTATGGCCCTTTTTCACTTACTGCAGGACTCAAGGTATACAGCTGGGTCCCTAAGATGACCCTTTAAGTCTTTAACATGCCTTTCAAGCATGTGTATGGCTTTAAATGTGCCTTCCCCTGAAGCAATTCAAACAGAAAATTGCCTTGCCTATTTCACACAGATGCAGAAAGGAAGACAGCAAAAAAATACCTAAAGTGTTGCAAAAAAAGTAAATACGAGTATGCCAATGGAATGAAAAACCAACCCCAAAGTCATTGCAGATTAGTGGAGCATATCTGCAAAGCTGATTTTTCTCTGAAAACTTGTAAGCAAGATTATGAATACCAGCTAGGCTGGAGCAGGAATATGAATATTGTTCCATGCTGGCTCCTCCCAGAGAAAAGGTGCTCAGCAGCAGGAAGATGAAGGCTGGTGGCTACTACAGCAAGTGCATTCACAATCTTTTCGTATTTCTTGTTCTTGAGTCATAGCATACAGATACTGCCTGGGAGCCTGGGAGCCACCCAGTTCCCTCTGCCACACAACCAGAAATCTGGCATAAAAGAAAGCTGGCGGGCTCTTATGTTTATGTACAGCATCATGAGTGGGAAGCTCTTAGCAGATACGCAAGTAGACATGTTTTTAAACCTGTACAGACAGAATAGAACCATCTGCACTGGTTCCTCCAAGTCCAGTTCGATCACCCTGACCTCCCATTGAGGAGCACTTTACTCCAGCATTAACAACCCAGTTAAGCCTGCAAAACGGACAGGATCTGGCCCTAGACAGGGAAAACAAATCAAAAAGGAACAGAAGCATCAGAGTTCCCTCCCAGCAGAAATTAAATCTCTGTCCCTCACTTCTTATCAAGTTTAGCTATCTTGAAGGGTTGAAGAAGAAGCAACCCTGGGACGGGTCTGGCAGCCTCGTGTTGGAGCCTGTTCCCTATCCTGTCCTCACTGAGTGCAAACTGCTGGAAGACCAATATTGTTTAGGTACGTGTTAGAGCCCTGGGTTGGCATACCCCATGCTTTGCATTTCAGCAATCTTGAAGCTGATTGCAACACTGAGTCCTGGCTGCTTCCCGAACTCATTAAAGAGGGTTCCTGGGCCCGAGCGTGCTCGTGAATTATTCAAGAAGATAGGTGGTCTCTCCAGAGCAAACAAATAGAGGCATAAATAAGTGACCTTGAGCAGAGGCACTCCGTCACCTGGGGAGAGGCCACTGCAGGCTCTGTGTCCAGTAGACACGGATATTAAAAAGATTAAAAAGGAATATATAATACCTTCTCCACCAGTCTCCTTCACTTCTTATGTTGGCAGTTTTCCTCCCAGCAAGGTACACTGCAAAAAACAAGAGCTTTCCATTTGCTGACTGTAGCAACAAAAAAAAAAAAAATCTTAGTCAGGAGCTAAAACCAGGGAGTTTTATATCTGAAATCCATAAATGATTGGGTTTTTTAAAATCTGAAATATAGTCTGTAATTAGTACTAATCTAGTTACTTCCCTAGAACTAAGATGTAAGTTTGCTATGAATCTTTCAAATGCTCCTGAAAAAAATCAGTTCTACTGCTTTTTCCGTGTAAGCCATCGTTCTCAACTGAGTCACTAGGACGTGGATGTCATCTGAGAAGTCAATGCTGCTCTTTTGAGGGATGGCCAAGCATGCATTTATCTTTTGTTATAGCTGTAGAAGACAGTGGAAAAGTAGGTGGAACAGATGCACTTGTACAGACTTTGCTGCCAGAAAATGGCAAACTCATCTCTCTGACTTTGGGGTTATTCTGTCCTGTTTTCAGAGCCTTTGCGTTGACCGAAGTTATTTAGACAGCTCAGTGGCACAGCCAGAAATATCAGCAAAATAACTCCCTGACTGTCCCTCCCTTTCTTCTTGGTATTCATGTACCTTTCTTGAACTCCTTTACCTTCGACGGTGCTGAAATGCCACCCTCTGCACAAATTAAATAGTTACACCCTGGAGCTGATGATTTAATTATCTCACAATACCTACCTAAAGAGATTTAAATCAAGCAAAACATATTGGTGGTTACTGTTCTGAACGCAGGGGAGCTGGTTCCTGAATTTTGATTCACATTAAAGTGGAGAATCAAATTAATCAGGAATTGGATGAAGTGGAAGGTTCTTCATCAGAAAATTTCTTGTAAAATTTCCCACATGAATTAAACCTGTAGCCTGAGGAAACAGTTACACTTGGCTTACCCAAAATAAAAGCGTTTGTGTCTGCCTAGTGCTGTCCACCTGCAGTGTTGGCTGTTGGAAATGTAGCAAAAGAGTGTCACCTAACGGCCAAACAAACCCTACATTTTCAAGGAGCTGCTCTGTCCCTCCTTCCCTACCTTATAATTTGTAGCATTCCCATCTTACCCCCTGTCCTGTTCTGCACAATACAAACCAAAAAACACTGTATTCCCTTTCACAGATTCCTTATTTTTTTTTCTTCCCTGGTAGAGACAGCACCTATACATCTAAAATCAAAATAACCATTATCTTGTTTTCTCCTCTGTCCTGCATGTCACATAGTCTAAATGTACTCATGGCACACATCTCAGCTTTCCTCTGGCCCAACCTGCCTGGCATTGCCAGTGCGGGCTGGGACGTGCCACCTCAGGAGATCTGAGACAAAGACTAAGTCCTCCAAGGAGGAAGGTCTCCAGCCCGTTTCTGGCTGTTATGCTTTAGTGCTTATGGCACGAGCAAGACACTTCTGTGAACACTTGGTGGATTTTCCTCCCCTCCTTATAAGCACTCTCCTCTAATGTATTTGTGGCTGCTGTTGCATTAAAGTCTTCTGAACTCTATGAGCCAACGCAGCCTGTCAAGCAAGGGTGTGACAACAGCCAGATACTTCACAGAAAGGTACAAAACCTCCTCAGTAGTCAATCACTGGATAACACGGTTCCAGGGAGGTTTCCTCCTAATCTTCCATAACTGAAAGTGATTTATGCCCAGAAAGGCAAGACTTCATCCCTTCAGCACAGAAGAAAAGGAAGGCAGAACCAAACCTACCTTCACTATCCCAGCAACACGCACTGCAATTGCAAAGTGAGATCTGAGGGGTTTCCATTGCCTGATGTTCCTTAACCTGAACTGAAAGGGCAATGAAGGTACGCTGTGACAAAACCCTAATAACGTGGTCCCATTTTCTTGGTGCAGGTTTTGCTGCAGGTAGTTTTCACAGCAATCTAAATACTAAATTCTTCAGCATCCTGTTCCCAGGAGAAGGTCAGTTCCAGAGGGCAATGGAGACACTAAATTCATCCTATTAATGTTTTGTAACAAATGAAAAATTCGCAAGTATAAGTCCGTCCCATACGAGGCTTCTGAAATTACAATGCCTTCATTCTTCTGTGTCCAGAAGCTACATCTTATTTTTGCAGAAAATGGCTTTACACAGAAGCCAGTATCTTTTGTCCTTGCTTGGAGGTCACTAAAACCACGAAGTTCACCAAGCTATACTAGCATAATTCAAGAATCTCCCAAATCACCTATGATATAAGGGCTAAATTATGCTATCTTTATTCAACAGGACTCTGCTCCTGTGACCAACTTCTTATTAACCTAGCCTCTAGAGCTGTTGTTTTGGACAAGCAAATGCACATAGGTTAGAAAAATCCCTGGGCAGAGATTGTCTTTTCATTTATATTCATTTGCAGACCTACAGAGCAACAGCGTGATTAGGGCTCATTAGCAACACAGTCAGCAACATCAGGAAGAGTGGAAAGACGGAACGGCAGGAAGCCAAAGAGCCAAGAAAGGACTACAGGACACCTCTTTGGGTGCCTACCTACCCATCTGCTGGGTCCCAGCGCAGCCCTTCCTATCAGATGCTCCCAGGAACCCCCCTCCTTCCCATTATCACCCTTGCCAAGTGCTACACCTCCAGAACTTCCTATTTTAATCACTTAGTCCTATTTTCCAGCACATTTATCATCTCATTAACAGTAAATGCCTTTATTGAGTTAAATATGAAATGCAGCACTAAGCTGTTCAAATGGGGTTTTAGGTGCATAGATAAGTTTCCTTCTTCCCTCCTCCAATTTTGTAGCATCTGTATTCAAATCATTCTTGAATAAATTCATGTAATTGGCTGGTCTCAATCTTTAATTAACTGTATTTGTATGGAATCTCAATTTGCTCATAAGAAAGTAATATTTAATGTAGTTTAATGTTCACCTGCCTTTTCATGAAGGAGATGGATGAAACAGCGCCTGATTAATTTTATCCATTAGTTCTCTGTTAATTTGAATCATGAAGAGGGGAGAGAGGAAATGTATTTAAGTGCCCAATCCTTTCTCACAGTTCATCTATTTTGGGTTTCCAGAAAGTGGGCCAAGAACATAAATATTTTCTTTTTTGTGCTCTCTGGCCTGGACCCTGCTGACCTGCCCTGACCCTCGTCAGGAAAGCTTGCCTTGCAGTAAGAGACCAAAGAGCTTCCGTTTATTTGATTTCACCAAGAGAAGGTTAAGAGGTCACTAAAGTATCCACATGATTTTCTATTAAGAAAGAGCTCTTTAATCTAGCAGACAGGGGCAGGATAAGACCCAATGACTGGAATCTGAAACTGGATCAATCCAAGCTAAGTATGGGGAGTCATTTTCTAATTTTTTTTCCAAACCAAAGAGAGTAATTAACCATGGGAACATCTTCCATTAGCGCCTGATAGATTTTTCTATCACAGGAAATATTTGAATTAAAGACTGGGGACATATCCAGCTCAACCACACAGGAGCAAGCAAGAAGGAAGGTGGTGAGCTTTAGTCCCAACTGTGCCACTGGTGAGACAAACCCAGGATGTTGGTTCAACTCTGGTGCCGATGGCTTTTTTAAAAGCATATTAAAAAATTTAACTAGCTGAAAAAAAAAAAAGAGAAACACAAAATAATTTAAGGTTTAGAAAAGATGCTATGGGACATTTTAAAGGTCAAATTTGTTTGTCAAAAAAGTCAAAACCAGTCAATATTGGAAAGGAGTGTTTTCATAGGGAAGAAATAATGGTGATGGGTGGAGAAAGGCTTGATAAGAAACTATGGCTATGATTTGGATGCAGTCAAACCAGAAACAAAATAAGGAGAAGTCTCAGATTAATCCTGGTGGAGTTCCCATGCCCTTGATCAGTATCTCCAAAGCACAACTGACTGCATCGCTGACAGATGGTTCAGTCAAGATCCCACGCTTCTCATGGGAGAACTGAGTCAAAGCTCATCTCACCACAGCAGGGAGAGACATAGACCAGATGCCACCCATAGCCTAGGAAATGGGAACTGGATTTGCTGGGAGGTCAGCCCTGGTACACCAGCCCCTGCATCACCCTCCGGGGGTGCAGCCCATCTTGGATGAATGGAAGCCAAAGTCTGACCAGGGGTGGCAGAAATTGTCACTCTGGACAACGGGACCTCATTTCCATTCTGCTTAGGGGTACTGGACAGCTGAGGCCCATGTGCTTGATAAGGTGAAAATAAAAAAGGAATTAAAAATTTGAGGGCTTTTAGCCCTCCTAAAAATATTTGAGAGAATTATCTGCAAGACCTCTGTGTTCACATTATCAGTCATAGGGAGCCCATAGAGGTGTTTCTGAGCAACACTAATTTCCAGCAGCCCAATCTCTCCTAAACCCTGCTGCAATGCCTCTCCAACAGTGGACTCTCTTCTATCCAGTGTTGGGTTGGAGGAGTTGTTGGCACAGTCAGGTTACTGGAGTCCTGGAGTTAAGGTATTGCGATGGCCTCAAAACTTGAGAAACAGGGCATGCTGGCCAAGCAAGGAAGGAGTTGCACAGCCCAGCCCAGCCCAGACACCTTTTGTTACCATTGCAAATCCAAAGGAAGTGAGAGGAGTACCTGCAATTTGGGCAACTCACAGGGTTTTCTAATTGATGGAGAGAGACGCTAGAGGTATTGCCGTTGTTGCTGAGGCAATCCAGCAAAGGAAAAGGGTGAGAAATCCCCAGAGGAGACTGTTACTCTGCATTTCAGGGAGAGCCAGTCAGAGGAGAGAGACCCTGAAGGGATGCAGCTGAGACCAAGAAAGCAGCCTGCTGAGAGGGGTCGCCGTGCTGTGCTGCTCCGAGCACCGGGGATGATACAGCCCAGTTGTTACAAGTAGATTTGAAACTAAACCAAAGTGCTCTGCAGTCCCTTGCAACGCCACTTTTACAAGCCTGGGAACATCGAAGAAAGGTTTCATCACCGCCGGGCCTGATACATGTTCTCTGACATTTTAAAATATTTAAAGCCCATCACAACTGATGAAAGGCAGCAAGTGGGTCATGCCCAGAGAGACATGGAGCAGCTTCTCTTCAGAGGGATCGGTTGTTGAGAAAGACAAGGGCTGAGCAAGCAGGCAGCTGGAGGCCAGGTCGCTCTGCTGCGTCCGTGCTAGTGCTGGCAATGCCAGCCCACACCCACACTCATGCGAGCAGGAGCACAGCACTCCACTTACTGTTTGCTGCAATGACTTGCTCATCACTAAGAAGCAAGAACCACTAGCTGGGTTTTTGCCATATTCTTAGAGATAAGTTTGTGGGATGGGGTGGGCTTTGGGAAAAGAAAATTATTTCTATTTGTATTAAAATAACACCTAGGAACATTAACCAGGAAATCAGGTCCCACTCTCCCCTCCTTAGAGGGAGGGAAATCCCTGACTTGAAATGCTTAGTTTAAAAAACATAGAAGAAGAGAGAAAATAAGACGACTGGTCTTACTACATTGGGTTTGGGTGGCACTCAGCCTTGGTAGATATTGTCTTACAACGCTCCCTCAGTATCCTGGGTACTTCACTCCAGTGGTTGAATGACAGCACAGAGGTATGTGATAGCAGAGGAGAGCTCTCTGCTCTCCTTTCCATGTGAACACCCATGGGATGACACCATAAATAGGGTTTGTATCCCTTGGAAAGTCAAAGGACACTAAAACAATTCCTGCTAACATTTTGCAGGTGGTAAAATGGAAAGAAAAGAGAAGGCACAAGAGTTAACTTTGGATTCAGACAGAACATGACCAGCTAATGGACCAGTAGGGCGTTGGTATTATTAAGAAAAAAATTAAGGCACTACCATTAAATAGACAGAGAGGAGTCAACCATGCTAACAGATGCCACCAAATCCCAAAGAGAGGCAGGAGACAGCTAAATAATGTATTGCAATACCAGACACACCCTGGTGGCCCAATGCTGCAACACGAAATGGAAATGAATCAATACAAAGTAATGAGAGATAATAATACGTGGATTAGTGAGGACAGAGATGGATTTCTGATCCAGGATTTTCCCCAAAAGACGGCTATGTGCTCCAAGAACTATAAATCTTTAATCAGTTCATCAAGTAGCTCACTTATTCCTGTGTGCATACACTCAGGGCTGGATGAAAGTAGCTCCTGCATCTGAAATTTAGGCATGGCAGTTTCTGGGGTTGAGTAAAGGTGTTTGGCTACTGGAGAGGATCCAGATTCTGCAGTGAAGGGCCTGGAAGAGGGGCATTGCACAGGGATTAGTAGCCACCTTGGAAAAGACCCAGCCAAAGCTGAACCATTGAGAGGGATGATCCACCTGCAATCTTCTTAACAGGAAAAAGGGGCACAGGATCTACGTGGGTATAAGCTGCTTGCTAAGACATTCACAGAGATGGAAAAGAACTTTGTTCCTGGTCCAAAAGGTTATATATTTGGTTGAATGGGTGTTGAATGGAAAATGCAAAGCAATGGTGGGGTAGGGTCCCAGGTCTCTCTTTCACTGGATCCCACTCCTTTCTGACAGTACTTTCTCTCTCTGCCACCAGTGGGACCCAAGTTTGTTTTGTTTTTTTTTTTTAATAGTATCCTGGATCCAGATGATGGAAGAAAGTGTCCCTACTCAGAGCAGCCACTGGCTTGTCCCCTCTCGTGGGAGAAGTGGGTTTAGACTCCCTCAGGAGAAGGGTGGAAATGAATTCCTCGTTTCCAATGCACAAGCACATGCTGTAACTCACAGGTTACTTTTTAAAGAAGATATTTTGCCCTCAGCACCTCTCCTTCCTCTGGTCATGTCTTAAAAGAAAGCAGCAGCAATTACATTTTACAGGAGACTCAGTATTGAGGCATGGGATCACCCCGGGAGTGAGTTGCAGGCTGAGCCCCTCGGAGGTGATGGCCAGGCATGTTTCTGGATCTCAGAGGGGTTCAAAGGTCATGCAGAAGGAGAAAAGCAGCTGAGTCTGTTATGACAGTGGATTTTATTAACCCACAAGTAGAAACACCGAGAAGTAAAACTTTCTGATGGTTGGGGGGATTTAACGTGGGAAAACACCACTGGTAGATTTTGGTATTAGGTGGCAGGTTGGGTGAGGTTTGGTGGCACAGAAAACTTTGGAGCTCAGTTTCTAGCTTGCTTTGACCGCACTTGGACCTCAGATGAGGGTTTTTCAGAAAAGCTTTCTGAAGTCAGGAGATTTATCTCTTATTTCCAAATGGAACAGACTGCTGAAAATGGCATGGATTTTACCAGGTCAATACAATTTATGAGTAAATAGGAGATGTTTAAATCTAGTTCTACATAAATAGCCCCAGCAGGAAAGTAGTGGAGCCTGCTAAAAAAAAAAAGTAATCAATTTTTAATGCATCTCCATCATAAAATGTAACATCAGCCAAGGAGATCTCAATTCCTTCCTGCAGAGGGTAGAAAAGGGAGCCCACTGCACACAGCAGCATACATATGGGCAGATTTGCCGGCTATACTTTTTCTAAAAGTAATCATACCAGCTTTCCCCTGAAGTGAGGTTCACATTCAGTGCCAATAGTATACGCAGTTAAGAGACCACAGTTTGGAAAGCGATCTTCCAGATTATGAAACAGCTGGGCAAATCTGTCAAGTGCAAATGCAGCACCCACTGCCTGCGCGGCGGCAGAAGGCACAGGGTCAGGGCATCAACAGTCTCCGCTGTGAGCACATCAGAGTGCGCTGGACCCAAAATCCAGACTGATGGGGAAGAGAGACCAGATGCAATAGCAATTTGGGAAGTTTATACACCTGCGGTTATAGAGGAAATCAGTTACTCTAACAAGCATTCGGCCAAAGGCCCATGGGGCTCTCGCAGCGAGCACCTTGCACTCGCTCTGCGTTCTGGCAGGAGACGTTTCATCATTACCAAGCAGCTTTATGACCATCCAAAACCTCTCAGGTCTCTATCCCTTGAACATGCACCTCTTTCAAGAAAGAAACAGGGAAGAAACTAGCTTGAAAGCTGGGCTTTACTACCTGGAGCCAAGATTCGCATGATACCTTTTAACAGCCTTCCCTTCCCTGGTTTTCAATTAACTGCTCTACGCTGAAGATTGCAGTCTGTCAACTAATGCAAAGAGTAAATCCTTTTCTAGACCTTTTAAACTATTCTCTCAGGCTCCCTGACTGCAGAAGGCTTTGAACAAACTGTTTCCAGAGAGGAAAAGGAAAATGAAGTGAATTGGCTGTCGTAGTCAGCAGTATTTCTCTCAGGCTACCGGCACTGCTGCTCTGCTCCAGGGAGGAAGAGCCGTCACATTACAGGGGACTACTTCCAGCCAGAGTCATCAGTTTTGACTTTATATTTCTTTGTGGGTAGACAGAAATTTCTAAAGACTAAAAGTGGGAGGTAGGTGTCTTTCTATCACGTGCAATCTGAGGGAGGTGAGACATTACAAGGAAACACTACAGAAGTTTTCCAATTTGTTTCAGGGCAAAGAGATTCTGAAAGAGCAATGGGGAACTGAAATGTTTTTGTAAAATCTGATGCTCCTCATTTTTCAAGTGATGACCAAACGGAGGTGAGATTTGAAAAGGACACCTGCTTTTCCAGGAAATTTTTTAAAAACCAGATGTTGCTGTATGCCAGTAATTGAAACCTCCAAAGAGCTGGTGAGAAATACAGGGTTCAAAGAGAATCCACAACACTGGGGACATGAAATGAGCTAAAGCAAATTAGAAACCTTTTAAAAGTTATAAAATTGGAGAACTGGATAAAAGTGCATTCAGATTGACTGAATTATGTTAGCAATTTTCAAAAGGGACCTGAAAAACAGTAGCTGGATATTAGGAGAAGTTTTTTTATTTGGGTTTGGTTTGGGGGTTTTTTTTTGGTTGGTTGATGTTTTAACTTTAGAAACTATATAGGTTTTATATCTGCTTATATAGTAGATGACTGTCCAGGCATGACATTCCAGATTAATTTTGAATTCTCTAGAAAGGGGCAAATATGAATAGATAAATAATGGCTGAGGAAGCAAAACAAAGCACACCCAGAATCACTGTGGCCTCTGCAAAAACAGCCTGTGTAGAATAAAGTTCCAATCCCAAACCATAAAAAGCCAGGTTCATCACAGGTCACAAGGCCTTGTGTCCCACACTCCAGCTTTCCATGCTGCATATCCCTTTAAGAACTCCAACTAATAGAGCTCTCCTCTTCAATTTTGCAGTAGCATCATACGCAGAGGTCCAGAGGTTAGAAATACTGTCTCAGGGGCAAAATGCCATGAAACAAGATCACGCTGCCAGACACAGCTTATAAACAAGAGAATCTGAATTCTCAGCAAAGCTTGGGATATTTCAAAGGACCCATGGATGCACAGGGAAGCCTACACCCATTTGATGCTCTGCTCCTAGAAACTCTTTCGCTAGGAAAGAAAATGCTGCAGCCGTAGCACTATTCCCTGCATCCTTGCAGAGACACAACACTGAAGACTGCTCAAAGAAAAATTGCAATGTTAAAAATCAGGTATTTTTTCTATTTCTATTATTGCTTACCTCCAGATAAGAAAAGCTACTACAAAGTCACTTTGGAAGTAGCATTTAATCTACCTCAAATACTTCTTGGAGTTTAACTGGTTGTTTTCTCTTGAAGAGATGCTGCTTACAGCACCACACTGGGGCAAGGCAGTCTGAGCACACACACACCCCCGCCACTGCAAATCAGGACTTGTTATTAATTTCCTCGTTAAATGAGACTTTAGAAATTTATCTGAAAAAGAGTGAAAAGACTAAGCAAGAGGAACTCATTGTCCCATCAAGCATCAGCAGATGCCAAGGAGCAGGGACAAGTACAGGTATGTGTATATATACACCTATATACTTACATGTATGCATACACATCCCCTCCTGAGAGGGGACAAATTGCGGTAAAACAGTGAGAGAGGGATGGTTTACTGCAATTTGTCCCCTCCTCAGGACATTTCGACTTCCAACAGGAGGGGCAGGAGCCCTTCCATCTCCCTCACTCCTCCGGCACCACAGCTCTAACCTGCCAAAAACCATTCGCTGCATTTTACAGAACTTCATTGGCCTCACTTTCCAACTGGTTAACAGCCCTTATCAGCAAATAAAAGCCTCCAGCAGCAGATGAGCAAAGTGATTGAGAAAGCCATAAAACCTGAAAGGAGAAAGCTGCCTGTAGTTAAAACAAGCCTCAGCTCCAGCTCCCCAGCAAACTCCCCCAGTAAATACAGAGAACTAGCAGGTTTATTACCCTCCCTTTGATTGTATGTCATTATTACAGCATTGTTTTCCCACATACCAATTCCTTCTTAGCTCCCACTTGCAATAAAAATAGAGATTTGGGTTCTTTTAAAAGATTAATAGACACAGCTGCCCTCATACTCTAAACTTGGGAAGTGGCTGATTATCACTCTTGAAATTGTGAATTCAAGGCCCTGACAGGATCTGCTGGGGCTGGAAGTCAACTAAATCGTGGATTACAGTAGGATTTCATGGCGGGAAAGGGTTGGCCAGTAGCACTGTGAAGAAAGGAGACCTGTTGAAGGACAATTTCCATAAATAAAGTCCAAAACTAGCAACTGTTTTTGATGAAAACAAACAAGTAACAAAAGTAAAAACAGTTTCCTTGGAAGTTTTTGTAAGAGAAAATGAAATCTTGTACAGAATGCCTTGAGACTAAATTTGTCTGTGCGCCATTTTGAAGATAAGTAGGAAGCACTACCGAAACCAAAGCATGAAATCATTGCTCCAACACAAGAGTTCATTCACATGGGAGCAAATCTTCCCTTGGGGTTTGGTCTGGGAGTTCACAAGCTGCAGTGGTGGGACACACAGGGTGAGGGTGGGAAGCCACGTGCCCAGCACTGTGCACAGGTTGCATGGATCAGCACAGGAGGTGCAGGGATGGACCAGTTCCCAGCTAGAGGAGCCAAGGAGGAAAAAGAAAAAGTGTGGCATGGGGACCTTTTGGCTGGAAAAAACAGAAACTTCTTTCTTTTTCTGGTGGGAGACAGTTGCAAGCAAACCCTTGTAAACAAGGGTTGACTTTTTTTTTTGCTCTCCCAACCCCAGGGGGATTGGTAATTGCCCTTGTCCCTCAGTGCACCCATCATCCCTGCACAACATCCATGCAGAGCCTTGCTGTGGAGCTGCAAGGTCCGCAGAGCCATGGCATGGCACTCCCTTGGCTGTCAGGCTAGACACAGGCTGACAATTTATTAAGAAAAATGACTGCTATAGCAAGCCTTGCTGTTCACAAGGTTTAAGAGGGACAAGTGGGTAACCCTTTCAGCCCCTGGGTAACACCAAGGGGCTGGCGGGAAGGTCTGCCAGGGAGCACAGGGCACCCTTATGTCCCCAGAGTCAGCATCCAGTGTCAGTGCTGGCTGTGTGCCTGGCCAACCCCCAGGACAAGACAAGCTGGGACTCCTTGCTGGCACCATTTTGGAGAAAGGGACAAGTGAAAGCAAGACCTTCACTGCAAACCAGTGCGAGCTGTCAGGACACAAAAGAAACCCACACCCACCAGCAAGTCCACAGGCTCTCGAAGCGCTCTTGCCAGCATAGAAATGCTTTGTTTCAGCTCTAGTTATGATGTCTGCATTTAGTATTCATTGCTGTGTCACTGGTCCTCATGAATTCCTCCCATGCGCGTGTGCCTCTCTCATTCATTTCTATCAGCATCCCACTGTAATTTATTATTAGTTAAGAATTAATAGACACTTGGAAGTATAATGTTACATTTTTCTCTTATCTTCTGGTGCTCAGAAGCATTTCATGCAGCAGATCAAGCATTAAATCTGTCATGTAAACACATTATTTTGTCATGTAATGCATTATGATCGCACACTACCAGGAAAATGAAAAGCACTTAATGGTTTGTGTTTGATGTGTACTGTCAACAAAACTCAGGAAGAATTTATAAGGTGGTGTAGTTTAATGAGTACCTGTTTAATAGGGTTTGCTGTATCATTCAAAAATGTGGCTTCACAGGAGACATGTGATACAATGAATTTCGATGTGCATTATAAAGTCCAATCTAGATATCTGCAGGCTTCTACACAGAAAAGATAATAAGATCCAGGGAGCTGTTTATAAGCAATAAATTATGACCTTTTCCTGTTTTCTCCTAAAATATTCCTCTCTCCTTCATCAGGTTTTGTGAAGCTGCAGGCATCATGCCTGAAAGTGCCATGCAGTATCTTTGTATTATAAAATTAATTTCTTTTTTAGAATAACTCAGCTATAGACAGGAAATGAATTAATTAAAGAGGGAAGAACAAGCTGATAAATGTGAACCTACCAAACACCCAGCCACTGACAAGCCTGGCAAAGTTTAAAGGAAGGGAACACAGGAAGAATTTATAAGGTGGTGTAGTTTAATGAGTACCTGTTTAATAGGGTTTGCTGTATCATTCAAAAATGTGGCTTCACAGGAGACATGTGATACAATGAATTTCGATGTGCATTATAAAGTCCAATCTAGATATCTGCAGGCTTCTACACAGAAAAGATAATAAGATCCAGGGAGCTGTTTATAAGCAATAAATTATGACCTTTTCCTGTTTTCTCCTAAAATATTCCTCTCTCCTTCATCAGGTTTTGTGAAGCTGCAGGCATCATGCCTGAAAGTGCCATGCAGTATCTTTGTATTATAAAATTAATTTCTTTTTTAGAATAACTCAGCTATAGACAGGAAATGAATTAATTAAAGAGGGAAGAACAAGCTGATAAATGTGAACCTACCAAACACCCAGCCACTGACAAGCCTGGCAAAGTTTAAAGGAAGGGAACAAAAGAGTTTGTTAATGGCTTGGGAAAGCTTCAGCGAGTGGATATCTAGGGGGAATCTCAACTCAGACTCCTCACAGAAGCCCCCCACACCTGGCCAGAGGTATCACAACAGCAGCACAAAAAAGGCAAAAATCTGAACACAGCTGGAATTTCTTCTCCCTTTCCTCCCCAGGATGCTGCTGGGAGCACCTCCCACAAACCCAAACGAGATGTGATGTGATATGACAAACCCCAGAGAGAAGCCCAAAGACCAATCCCAGCCCTCTCATTAGCCCACAGCTGAACCGGCCAAGCAGTGTTTATCCTGTGGAAAGGCCCTATAGCTCCCCAGCATCTTGCTTCCAGTATTAAAATTGGTTTAAACTATTCCAGTGACAGTGCTGTCACAGGATCTCACTGGGCTTCATAATCCATGTATCCACATGGGGCATCTCTCAACAAGCTCCATTTCTTTTCAATACTGGAAAGGTTTTGTTCCCTGTGAAGTCTACCTGAAGGAGGAAGCCACGGCAGAGCAAGCTCCTGGGGAAAGCAGATGCACTTACTCATCACCTCTCTATGTCCCCAGCTCACTCAGCTGTGGCCTTTGTGTTCCCCATACCCATGTGTAAGATTCAGTTACGGCACTAGTAAACCACTCGGGAAGGATGAATGCATTCCCCAGCTTTGTAAACTAAGCAACCTAGAGAAAGAAGAAGGGATCAGGATGCTCAGAAACAGCATTAAGATTCACAGCCAATGGCCTCTCATTCCACTTTTATGACCTATTCATTTAATGGCCTTCTGCAAGTTTTGAATCCTCTGCAGGATAGTTCTCCATCATCTCCTCTGTGCTGTGATGCAGCCACCACAGAGCCTGTAGAGATGCTCAGATCAATGATGCTGATGGTGTCCAGAGAATGACCATCAACACAGGAGCCCCAGTGTGCAAGAAGCTTGCCAGAAGTGCTGGTAGGCAGAAAACTGGCATAACTCAGCAGGTTGACAACATCCTTGCCCACAGCTGACAAGCTAGCTTTCTGAAGAGACAACTTTACTAGAGCTCTTTACTTGGTAGCCTACTACATACTCTTTACTATTAACAACACAACCTGGAAAAAAATTACTTTTAAAAGCTAGAATGACACAGATACCCTGTCCTAGAGAAGAAGATGGAGACCTAATCCCACCTCAGAGTCAATACACTATTATTAACTTCAGAGACAGCCACACTCCCCAGCTAACAAGGCAATGAGGTTTTATACACCCGGGATATTTTCCCCAGCAGTGCTATTTAACCTAACTGTACTGCCAAAGCCACCCAGCAGACACGAAGCCTCACACTGTGAGTCGCTGTGATAGGGGTCCAGGGTCTTGCACATAGTTAGCAAGGCTCAACTGAGTTCTGAAGTTCTCCCACAAAAAAGCATCCCCCACCTTCCCTTAGGTGGGCTGGGTCACCTTCTGGGCCAGTCCCATCCTCCCTCCCTCGACTATGGAGGGAGCCAAAGGTAACCACACACCAAGTGGGTCCAAGTTAGAGCTCCCCTTGACCTCAAGGTACACAGTTCACAAGATAGAGTCTTAAAATCCTCTCTTCAGAGGGCTTTGGTTAGAATTCATCCAGACCTGATGCAATTAAACGCTCTAAGTTATTAATATTAACAAGATTTATTGCTCACCATTTACAAAAGATTTACATTTTTATGCATTCTTTTAGCATGGATCATCATGAATTTCTTTGGTATTCATGAGGTTGCAATTTGTGTATTTCCATAATTACCTCATCATATTCTCCATTAGATAATGGACCAAGGGCATAAAACACCAAGCAGAATTCAAAAGCAGCGTTGACTCACTGCTCCATCGAGAGATTGATTTCCCCTTGTCCTTGAAGCAGAGCTCACAGGAAAGCCCTGGGAAAGCTCTGCCCCAGCACGAGCTGAAGCTTGCAGGTTCAAATGAAATAAAAATAATTTTAAAAAATCAGTGCTTGATCATTACAGTCTATGGGAGTTTCCCCACTCCCCATACTAAAGTCCATTGATAAGTTGTCTCCGCATCTCCCTTGGGCTTAAGAGGATGACACTGTGTGCATTACAAGCTGAGAAATCACAGTCATTTCAGTTCCACAGTTTTAAAAGTAGGACACAACTGAGCACTGGAGGGCTCACACAGACACCTGCACACCAGGTCCAAAAATGGCTTGGACAAACAGTCCCTCACACCAGGAGGCCATCACTGCATCCCCCAAGGGAAAATTTCCCAACCCAAACTTCATGGCTAATTCACTAGTGCACTGGAGGGGGAGGGAGGAAGAAGGAGATATGAATTTCATGCACATAAAATCCTTTTTGTGTACTTTGGAATGGATATGAACAGATTCAAAATTAACTGGCTTAGTTCACTGCTGGGCAAGTGATCTAAAACGTCCCATAAATAATTCATCCCAGCAGCATACATCACTCTGCAGCCTGGTCTGTGACGCAGACCATGTCGGGGGGGTCCCACTTCATGAAAGAGAGACAACTTAATTCAGTGCAAAGTGAATAATCCAAAATCCCATAAATGATTCATCACTGGATTAAAAGCTATAGATTTCTCTATAAAGTTCTCTGCCCTGCATTAAATATGCAGATGATTGTGTGATGTTTATTAACTACTGGATGGCTTAGTTAAGAATGACACCAGCTCTGGTGCTTGAGAGCCACTTTGAAGCCATGAATCTTCATTAGATGTACATCCAAGCATGAAAAGGTGTTACCTTCAAGAATTCAAGGTTCACTAACATCAGTAGAACTACAGAGCATACACTAGTACATGAGAGAGGAGAGCCAGGCCTTAGTATTTTTTTGTTTTAGAAAACATAACTATAGACAGGACTTATTTTGTGGTTTGGATTACATACCCTACACCTCTTTTCCTAGATATTAGGGGGAAAAAAAACCAAACACAACACAAGACAAAATACACCCAACCACCCTTTCTTTTTTTCTAGTTATTAAAAAAAAAACCCAACAAACTGCATTTTTGAAATAGCAGACCATATAGCTCCTTACAAAAAAACCAAAATGCCATTTTAAGAAGCAGTGGATTTCCCTTCCCTTGGAGAAGGCTCAGTGCTTGAAAGACTAAAGAAAATCAATGAACTTATACCAGAGATCATTTCCCAACACCTTCCTCCCCAATCCTTCCAACAGTTTTTGCACACTCCCATTTGAAGCTGAGATAGGAGGCCACCAGGACACTGGGAAGATAGATGCAAACTACTGGGAGCTCTTAAGCCAAGGTTACCAGAGGGTAAGAAGATGAGTCTTCCTACCAAAGGGTTCTCTGTAGGAAGCCCCACTGTAATCTCTTTTTCTTTTAGTTCTGAGCACTCCTCAAAGAGATCACTTGGAAGGCCCCTTGCCAAGACCACCACCCTTTCTCATGCGCTTGATAGCAGGAGGGAGTGGATGCTGAGATGAGCTATGGGATGGTTAGAGGTTGAGGTTTCTTTCACCAGGCCACTGCTACCACGTTGTGATCACAGGAGGTGCTGAGTCTTGGGTTTTATGTTTTAAATTAGCAAGAGAAACCAAAGCCACACTGCTCCCGGCTGAGGTTAGACATCAGTGGGAAGAGGAAACCATGGCCACCGCGGCCTCAGGAGCACAAGAAAACCAGAGTGTTACTGACACTTGTAGAAAATTACATTGCTAGAGGACACATAAGCCGGAGCCCAGGCCAAGCATGCCAAAAGTATGCCTTGGAGCCAGCCACGAGCTGAGCTCCTGGCCAGGACCTCCACCACAACTGAAGGAAGCTTCATTTAACCTGCTTGGTGGCAGCAAACCTGCATCACCTCCAGCTGCTCTGTCTCTCTAGCTCAATTTTGCCATCTGCTGTCACATCTGTGGCAACACGTCCCATTTCCTCTTTCTACCAGGCTAAAATTTTCCACTTTTTCATGCATTCATCTCACACTGTGCAGTTATCTCTGTTCTTTCCCCAAGTCCCATGATGCTATTTATTCTTATTTCTAATTTCCTATGTACTCAGCCACATTCTTCCCTTCTGCTTGCTCTTTCTTAAGCTCCAATTAGATTCCACCTTTGGAACCCAGAGATTTATTTATATTAACCTTAAAAAATGCCTAGAAAAGCACATTAAGGCTAAGAAACAAACCTGGAAACATAATGAAATGTGCTGCTGAGATGTAAAGGGACCATCAGAGCAGTCAGCTCCAATAAAGTCTATTAAGAGAGGGCTCTTATTAATCTCAAAATGATATTTAATTCATTCCTCTCATTTCTCTTTAAAGGATTTGTATTCCTAACTCAGCGCTTGCCTTTTTTTCAGTATTTCCTCCTGTTTTCTCATTAGCCGGTCCCATGTCCCAGTATATTCAGATCTCCCTTTTTAATTGCTTTTCTATACCTCCTCCATACTAATCGAGCAGTTCAGTCATTATCTCTTCACGTCAGACCTCCTTTACCCAATTTAGTCGGTCATTTTGACACAGACAATTGTCCACAAAGTACTGGGGTCCAGTGAAAATTATTACTTGGACCAAAAGCTAAATCCTTCATTAATTAACCACCTTGGTCCACAGAGCAGAGCCAGACTCCCCAGATATAACACCATTTAGGCTTGATGTGGACTCCGAACACATTAAAACCCGCTTTGCTGTAGCCACAGGCTCCCAGTACAAGCCCATAAACAACGCAATAACTTCAGCAGTGCAGAGCGCTGGGGGCAAGGTGTTAAACCTGGATGATTTCAGGTCTTAGCACTTGGCAGTTTGAGAGGTGGCAGGAGGGAAGGTCTGGGGGGAGCGGAGTTTTGGGGAAGTGCACAGCAGTTTTAAAGCAAGCAGCTTTGCTTGTTGGCAGCGCTCTGGGAGGTACAGGAGGCCAGCAAGGGCAGGGTGAAGGTGCCCATGGGCAGACTTTGCAGGGATACACACTTTGGCAGCAACAAGTAGTAGCAAAGCAACTCTCGAGGAAACTGCACCCCACAACACAGCAGCGTGAGCCTCGCAGGGCTGCCAGGGGCCAGGCTGCTTTCATCAAAGTTTTCCCCATATGAAGCTCTGGCCCCTGCAGGGCTTTACAGCTTACACTCTGCGTATCATTTTAAGCTGCTTACCAGAGGGTTTTCTTGGCTGCAGTGCTTTATGTTTACTTAAGTGCACTTCTTCTTTGCTTTCCAAGGTAAAAGTCTTAAAAATATAGACTAACAGTTCCAGATGCCAATGACATACTCTCTGACAGTCTTTTCTTTCTAAAAACCTGCTGCTTTCATACAGTTCTTCTTCACTAGATGCAGCAACTGCATTCTGGGGCTTCCATTGCTTTTTGGAAAATAATCTCTTTTTCCTCCAGCCTTTTAAAAGGCTCCTTGTAGCCTTTCACTGAGCATACTGACAGCCAGGGTCAGCTCCTCAGAAATTACTTCAATGTATTTTCATTTAAATACAACCCTCCCAGATTCCTTGCTTCCAATTGCCACCTCAGCCTCAGTAATTGGGGTGGATAAAAAGATAAATAAAAATGCTCAGCGACATAAGTTACACTTACAGCTTCTCTACAGCATTTCTGGGCTGTAGTTCCACATGGCTGATCAGATCAAACTCACTTTGCTGGCTCCTATTTCTTCCGCCCTTGTGCAGCTCCCCAAAGCCAGGCCTTTAAGTCCAGCCAGCACCACAGCAAACCTGCTAGAACCTTCCCCAGCAAGAGCCAGCACTGCTCTAAAGAAGCCAGCAGTGCAGAGCTAATTAATAAGAGCAAAAGGATTGGCCCAGCCCTGCCAATTGGAAGCTGCAATGAAGATACAGCTGGCTTAATTAACAGGTTCACCTGGGGGGGACGGAGCTGCTTTTTTTTGTTTTTTTTTTTTTAAAGGAGTACATAAAAAATGTTTGGGGTTTTTTTCCCCTTTTATTCCCTGCAGGTGTGTGTGGGATTCATGCCTAGAAGCCCTTGGTGCCAAGAAGGCCAATGGCACCCTGGGGTGCATCAAGAGGAGCAGCCCCAGCAGGGCGAGGGAGGTTCTCCTCCCCCCTACTCTGTCCTGGTGAGACCCCACCTGGGGTACTGTGTCTAGTTTTGGGCTCCCCTGTTCAAGAAAGATGAAGGACTCCTAGAAAGAGTCCAGAGGAGAGCAACAAAGATGATGAGGGGACTGGAGCATCTCCCCTATGAGGAAAGGCTGAGGGAGCTGGACTTGTTTAGCCTGGAGAAGAGAAGACTGAGAGAGGATCTCATCAACATGTACAAATATCTCAAGGGTGGATGTCACGAGGACAGAGCCAGGCTCTTCTCAGTGGTGTCCAGCAACAGGACAAGGGGCAATGGGCGCAAACTGAAGCAGAAGAGGTTTCAGTTGAATATGAGGAAAAACTTCTTTACTTTGAGGGTGACAGAGCACTGGAACAGGCTGCTCAGCGGGTTGTGGAGTCTCCTTCTCTGGAGATATTCAAAGCCCACCTGGATGAAGTCCTGTGCAACCTGCTCTACATGACCCTGCTTTAGCAGGAGGGTTGGACTAGATAATCTCCCGAGGTCCCTTCCAACCCTTGCCATTCTGTGATTCAGCAGTGTGGGACAGACACAGGGATCAGCTGAGCAAACCCAACCCGGGAGCTTGCAGGCCACATCCTCTGTTTGGAGACTCTCTTCTGCCTCCCACAATGCGGCTAAACCAGAGCACGTAGCAGGGTGCTGAACCCAGATGAGACTGAGAGGCGCCCCCAAAGAGGAACCTCCCCTGCCTCCCCCTAACTCATAGCCCATGAGAAGATGCTGTGGAGTCAAAAAGGCTCACCACAACCCCGAGCATGACTAGTGGGGAAGTCCAGATCTGCCACACAATGTTTTCTTCTGATTAAATGCTATTCCCACAATGTATTCTTCCTTCAGGTTGTCATTGCCTGGAGTTGCTATAGCAGGGACTGGGGAACTCCAGGCAATGGAGATAACAAACGGTATCATGGATTTGAACATTCTCCCATACCATTCTCCTTCTCCATTCCCAGAGTCACTGCAGCAGAGTTGGTGAGGACCCCAATGATGTATACAAAACATTTGTAGCATATCCCATAGATGATCCCCCAGCCTCCATGGCCAGGCCCACTGCACTGATGCCCCCAGGCTGATTATCAACTCAGTCTGTTCTTTAAAGCCTAAATCTTAACCCAGCTGAAACACAAGCAAGAGCACCTTCAGAAAGGGTGTGATTAGCATGGCGAAATGATGGGCTGTGCGTTGCTGATCTGCCTCACAGTCACCCAAAGGCTCCAGTTTTCCCAGCTGAGTAGAGGTGCTTCAGAGCTATCACTATGGTCAAATCAGAGGCAGCATTTAGAGGGCTTGAGGATCACGGGGTCTATTTCAGACTTTCCTGGACTGCTCTGTGCTGCCGGCAGCCCTGTCTCCTGCTCGGGCACCCCAGGGCCAAGCCAAGGTCCACAGTCGAGAGCTGGACTGCCCCTCTCTGCTAACCACACGTGTGCCCATGCCTCCCAGTGTCAAAACTGTCCCCATCCTCAGGGTCAGCTCTAAGCACAATGCAGGGATATGTCCGAGCAGTGAAACAGCCACAGCCTGCTTGCCAGCTCTGCCACACTGAAGTCCTGGGAACAGGGATGGCAGGTCCTGCCTGGTATCCCTGAGGATGGGATAGGAGTGTGGGGGCAGCTTGTTGTGCAGAGAAGGACTGGGAACAATTTCTGCCTCTAGCAGCAGCAATGTTCTCCCCCTTGGTCCTTCTGTCCTATTAGGTGCAGCAGAAGGTGAATGCCACCCTTCATCTCTTCTTCACTGTTTTTAGTGTCTCCAGAGCCTTTCCATGGAGATCACAGGATTTTTGCCTATGCTGCTCAGAAACACTGAGGTGGCTTCACCCACCTCCTATGGACACCTGAAGGGACAGCCAAGTTTCCAAGATGTAACTGTGCTCTGCATTGTGCTTCTTACCTGCACCTTCTCTAAAAGACAAACGGGCAGCACTGGTGGGACTGGGGAGCCCAGCCTCATCCATACAAAACCCAGACAGATGGCACTGTGCCACCCTGTGACTGGGTGCTGGGGCCCTAAGTTAAGCACCCTGGGGCTGCACAGTGCAGATCTGCATTGCCAAGCAGACTCCACCATGAGAGCTGCTGGTTTTTGCAGCTTGTTGTTGTGAGGACCAAAAGGCAACTCCAAACAAACAACTGGGGATCTCCAATGCACGTTGATGGGGGAGACATGGATTTACAAATGAGTGCTATGGGGGTTTGTGGGGGCAAGACAGAAAAATTTCCCTGCAGGTTGGTCCTCTGGGCATTTTCCCACCTCTGGAAATGCTGCAGTACTACTTTGGAGAGCTGAAACAGCACACCAGTCATTTCAACACCTGGGGAATAACTAACTCCTGTTCAAATGCCTTTGGATGTGGCATAAAAAATACAATTGCTAGCAGTAAATTGCAAATTTTATTAACATAATCTCCAAGGGTCATTCAAACATGCTGAATCACAGGCAACGTTGGTACCCTTTAAGTTATCTGCATTTTTGATTTATACTCACAGCATTCATGTGGCTTAATTTTTCTCTTGATTATATAAAAGCAGTAAAAACTGTATTTGCTGATTTTTTTCTTCTGGTTTTTTTGCAATTTGAAGTTAGGCAACATTCTATGTTATTTCTCCTCTCTTCTGTTCCTCACAGTATAAGTTGTATTCAAGGAAGAGCATTAGTAAAAATGGAGAAAAATAAATTCAATTCTGTAACGTGGTGTTACTAAGAAGGCAGATACCAGAAACACCTATGAATAATGCATAAAGCACCTTCTGAAAGAAGCTTCTTTATGCAATGAGTTTTAAAGGTGACATGGCAAAATTTGCACAAAGATTTTAAATTTTCACAGTTGAAGCTTTGGCCTTTGGTTTACACCCATTGATATTTTGAGGGCTCATAAGGATCTCTCAATGCAGCACGAAACAGGCCCTTTTTATTTTCCAAGGCATATATAGATGATGTAGGAACTCTTCACAGGGAAAAAATGCTGTTTTCTCCTTCAGCATCACTGAAAACTTTTTCAATGTCTTCCACTGGTCCAAGGCTGTAGTGAGAAGCATAGGTCACTATGGATGGAGCAAAATCATATTGCTGCTTCAGAGCATCCTATCTTACTTGTAACATCAGCAAATTCCCATTGAAAGGGAGGCCAGACGCTACTGAGTCCACTGACTTCAATGGTGCAATGCCTACTTTTTACACCAGGGAAGTGTTTACCTTGCTTGCATTCTGCTAATGGATAGGAAAGCACTGTTCAGATCTTATAATGCCAGCTGTAGGGTAATCGCCATGGGATTCAGAAGAGAGTCCCTCCTTGGCCCCCAGTCCTTATCTCCTAGGTGGGGTATGCAGTGTGAGACCATCTGCCATTGAAAAATTATTGGTCTTTGGCAAAGGGGATGGTACTTCACTGGACTACCTTGTGGTTTGTCTAAGGAAAATCCTTTTTTTCAAGATAAGCCAGAAGACACAAACTTATCAGTTACACCTGCACAGGGTGATTCATCACATGTATTTAATATCTGCCTCAGAACGATCACCTCAGGTCCTTCAGTGTGGAGGGTGCAGTGGGGGTGCACCCAAGGGGTGTGTGAGAGGGTGCAGTGGCCCCATGAGAGCTGGGGGGCAAAGCTTGGTTTGCCACACTGCTTCAGCGTGGCACGGGGCCCATTCTTTGTTTATTGGCACAGATTACCACTCTGTGGAGGACTGTCCAGAAATCCCTGATCCCTCTCTGAGCAATCATTTTGCCAGTTGATCATCATAACCCTTTATCTCTTCATTTCTTTAAAATAACCCCCCAAGGGTCATGCCCTGGTATTTGATCAAAGAATAAAGCAGCTTAGATATTTCCTTAAGCTGGGACCACTACGTAACAGTAAGCACTTGTTGCTGAAGTTCTCCAGTGCTCTGGATGGCTGTTCATTGCTACATAAAAGCAGAACCACTGGGAAAAAAAGAAACCAGAAGCAGAAACCACAGGGAAGCACTGTTTGATTTTCTGGGGTGAAGTTAGCTGAAGCTTGCTCATAATACAGCTTCGGTAGTCAGCACCACAAGCCAATACTACACCCATTACAATCAGTGGCAAACACCTTCCTACCTCTAAGAAAAATGACGTTGGAACTTCTAATAGGAAATTACAAAATGGATTACCTTTTTATTATAAACTTCTTTGTGTGTCCACCTAGAAGCAAAATAATATTAATGTCACAATGGCAAAAAGAAATCTGTAATTCTAATGAATCCTTCAAATCGGTTCAGAAGCAAAGACAGCAAGCTGCAAAATTTCTGTGGGCTAAACAGGAAAGAAAAGTTCTCATTCTGGTTTAAGTTACACCAATGTCTGTCAGGAGCAATTCCAGGAAACTACAAGACCACTTTACTATAAAGCAAGAGCCAACAAGATGAGCCAGACCTGCAACAACTGAGTGAACAGGTTCTTTGCACAGGCTTCCTCCCACTGCATCCCCACCAACTCATGCTCCCTGGCCTCCTCAGGGTGACACAGCCCTGGGGTAAGGACAGCAACCCCCATAAAATTAACAGAATATTGTCACAGAGGCCATGGCAGATTTACCCAAAAGTTAGCCAGAGATACAGAAGGACATCTGCACTAGACCAGCATCAGATACGTCAATCAAGTATGTGCTTAGGGATACTTACGTTTCCAAAACAATGACGAGAGCATCAATATGAAAAGAATGGACACCACTATGACACAGGCAATGAGAATGGAGTAGCTGGGAAACTAGAAGGGAGAAGAAAAAAACTGAAAAGGCTTTACAAGCAGGTTTGTTTCAGACATATTCACACAGGAGCGGATTGCCCTCTTACAGGGGTGTCAGGGGGTTGAAGTTTTTCTGAAGTGTGAAAGTCAGATGGGTAGGTCACAGGCTTTGGTTCTATCTACTGGAAAGATGAATAGATGGCTCCTGAGCTTCTAAAGAAAAGTTCAAGCTACTGTTTGCAAACACTGGCCCTGTAGTATGCATACATTGAAAATCACTAGCATGTCCTGCTGTCCTTCTGGCTTCTAGCTAAACACTCTTGAAACTTAGAGGAAGTTTTACCTTATCTCCGTTATCATTGTGCTTCTCATCCTTGATGTCTGAATTTGATGAAATCCCTGAAAATAAAAGAGATTGAAATTATTACTGGCACAGTCACCTGAAGGAGTGAGGGCCACTGTGGTTGTTGCTGCTTTAATCAAGGAGTAATAAACTCTCAGGGAATGAGAAGGGCAAAATCTGGCCCTGAGTAGAGTAAATAAAGCACCTTGCAACCAAAAGGGAACAATCTATTTTGGCCCCAAATGGAATATCAGGCAGTCACTGGGAAACGTCAGTCTTCATCAAGGAAAGAGGAGGCTTCCCAGGGATAGCCCAAGCAAGGCAGTAGAACTTGTCTGCTGTGAAGGAGTTTCACTTCTGTAAGCTTGACAAGATGTTGTAGAGAGCAGAGGTAGTAAACAAGGTACAAGTCTAAGTGGAGGAACTGCCTCAGTTTAATTGTGGTCAGACTTCTGTGTGATTGCACTTTTTGAAAGCTGCATTAGTACTGAAAACCACAGGAAACATCTTTATGTTCAGATAACTTACCACAGATTTAAGAAAGCTCTATGAAGATGATGCTATTTTTTTTTTTTTCTATCCAGGGATCTTAATAATAATTCACTTCTAGTTTTCTAAGCTTTGGAAATAGAGATGAACTAATTCAATGCACAAGAACTCTTGCAGCAAACTTTTATGCTATTATCCTATGATCCTACTCTCTTACTTTTGCTAGTGAATTGGCTCATCATGACCTCATGCTACAAAGTACTGAAGTATTTAAGTATTTGGAGTACTTGATCCGCCACAGGGAGTACCCAATGTTTAGCAGCATCTTAAAAACAGAGGAGTCACTCAGCTTAGTGAATCAAAACTTCATCTTACATCCTATGAGAGTAAAGCTCCTATGCCTTAGGTCATGCCCTAATGTATAAAAAGACTGTGACGAGCTTTCAAACATTTCACAAGAGAACAATCATGAAGCCTCCAGCTGAGCAAAATGTACCAGGGACCAGATGAGTCATGTGTTGAGGCATGCACATGTAACACACTTCCGGTGCGCAAGACCACAGCCAAAGGAAACTTTATATGCATGAGACACCCAGAATGTCACATAGTGATGGGGGTGATCAGGTGGTCGCAAAAATTGCTTTTTTCCCCCCAACTTTTCAGAGTATGCAGTGAATAATCTAATCTCCCCCAGATTTCTCAGCTCTGATCATCTCTCTCTGAGAGCTGAGTTGGTTTGTCTCCATGCACCAAATAATGTGCTTACATTTTATCAAAGACATGGACAGGTCACAGGTAGCTCATAGGCATGCAACTGTAGCTAGAAACTTGCACTGGAGTAGAAAAGAGATTATGGCTAATAAGCACTACAGCTAAATAAATATAGGTAATAAAGCCCTAGCAAGTGCTAAAAATCCCAGAGATACATGAACATTGCATTTTTCCATACGCCTGTTTTATGACACCCCTCTTTCCCCCTCTTGGAATAGAAGAGAACTGTAGTTCAGCAGAATACCCCCAAATACACAAGAAGTGCTTATCTCACTCTGACACGCACATCCCACAAGTCAAAATTAAACTTGCTGGCAGAGTGCTGGAGCCTGCCTGATGGGAACAACTATTGCTGCTTATTTTCCACACTTGAAGGAGCAAGGGTTCTCTCTGGGGTCTGAAGCATGGTTGGCATTGGTGGGGTTGTTGCCAGGCGAAAGCAGGCGAAGACAGAAGAGAAACTAAATCAGAGTCTGGTCAGTAGGAATCAACCGCCCCAGCAAACCCAACCTATCTGGAAAGAATTGTGCTTGAAGATGGAGGGCTCTCTCAACCATGGGTTTCTCTCCCAGCTACTGTGCTAACATCAATACAGAGCTCAGCAACAAATTAGCCTTCCCTTACATTACCGTAAGGCTGAAGTTGGTCCATCTAGTGCATTATTTCACAGAGTAAAAGGAGACTGGGTCAAGAGCTTAACTTGGCTTATGGCTCTTACTAGACAGTGCTCAATTACGCCACAGCATTTTCACACATTGTGACAGTTCAGCTCTTGGAAATAGCATGACACAAGCTTTTGCACGGGTGGGAGTGTACATGACTCACATAAGCATGGCACATTTTCTGCTGTTATTGCTTTTGTGGTGGCTCTTTCTAAGCCACAGTCACAAGTTAGGTTGCCCCCAGAATCTCAGAGGTGAGACCCTTTGCAAAACTTCCTATTTACAATGGCAGGATATAGGCATTATCCAGAACTATATCAGCAAGATGGCAAGTAAGATGGGTTGAGAAACCCTCACAAATGTTCAAGAGACTGGCTTAGTCTCTTCTGTGAGCCCTCTCCAGGGGCATTAAGGAACAGTTTCCTAAACTCTATTTCTGCTATGAGTCTCTAGGTCTAGCAAAAGAAAACCTGCAAAAATCTAAATACTGTGGTTTTAAGAAGGAAGAGATTCTTGGCACTAGTTGAAACTAAAAGAACTCTCTTAACAGCCAAAGATGACATGTCATCTTTGAATTTTAGCTTTCCTTTTTTTAAGACCTCATGTGAGGGCATCTGGTGGGCAGACTATCACACCTGAATAGCTTGAGCCATTCTACTTTTATCATTGACTGAGAGACATAAAGTGCAAACTTCATGTAACTTTGTTCATTTCTCAGATATGGTATGATTTTGTATACCCGTTCCTTTTCTCTCAAAGGAACAACTGATCGTTGTGGTAATTGCCTGCTGCTTTTCACCATGACCAAGGACACATATTGAGCACTGGAGAGCTGAGCCTGCAGCCACATCTGGCTGAATATATGCAGTGAGATTCAAAACTCACAACACTCAGGGAGGATTTAAAATGGAAAGCTCAATGAACTCACAGTGATGACAAATTGGATATCCAAGAATTCAGCCTGGATGGTGACAAAGACCAGTTCTTAACTTCTCTCAGACCCGAGATACCCAACAGTAGTGAGTGACTCAAAATCTACTTCCTTTGGGGGCTTAAAAATGCATCTTTCTCAGTTGTTGTTACATCCTGATTTCAAACAACTTCTATGCCCCAGATACCTCTTACTTCCAGATGCAATGAATAGCTATCAGTACATGTTTGGTACACACTTAGGAATAGTCAATGCTTTGGTTTATGACAACTTCTTCATTTCTCTGAACACGCAAGTTCTGACCTTGGAACATTATCCTACTCACCTACAGTTAGCACGTCTTCCACGACGAGAGAAGGGTGAGCACTTTTAATTCCCTCTGCAGTCAGAAGTGCACTTGGGAATTCAGTAGTCACTGAAACAAAGTAAAAAGTAATGCTTATAAAGATCACGGATTAGGAGGGTCTTCATATGGCATTCAAAATTGCTTGCACAGTTCCACATCTGCAACTAAGAGGTGAAAATTTACACCTCGGTTTTTGTGTCTGCAGCTCATCCTACCTACTGATGTATTTTACTGGCATGGCCAGTGGTCAGGTGTTTTACCTGTTCAGCTGTGGATGTCATTAATTGTTGCCAAATTTAACTGGGGCACGTCACTATGGCTGGAAAACAAGAGATGATACAGAAAAGCTGCCCTCAGAGGTTCACATCAGAAAGAACTTCAAGCAATAGAAGACACAAAAAATGTACAAAAACCAGCCTTGTGTGCAGACATCAATCTATGGAAAAGAAGTCACTGCTGTGGATAAAGTAGCAACCTAGGAATGGTTAGGGTGATAACAGGTCACTCTGATCAGCTAAATATTAACAGCAGCCTTCATATGGCATGACAATGTAAGTACTCAATTTAAAATGTTTTGAATTCTCACTGACTTTATTGCTCAAGCAGAACATGCTCTAAACTAACCTTAACAGCAGACAGTTTCAATTGTCTTTCCCAAATCAAGAAAAAAAATTAGTGCGTAGTTGAGTGAATCTCTCTTACTCCATCCCAGGTGCAGGACTTTGCATTTATTTCTGTTGTACTTCATGAGGTTTCTGTCACATTATTTCTCCAGCCTGTTAAAACTCCTTTAAATGCAAGCCTGACCCTCTGCTATATTGGCCATTCACCCCGGTTTGTCATCATCCACAACATTTGACCTATGTTTCCTTAAACCTTCCGAGACATACCTATAGGCATCTCAGAGAAAACGTCCCAGGTACAAATATAAGTATCTGCAGAGTGTCTATGATGGCAGAGTTAGGCTCAAGGACCATCTCTGCTACACAGAAAAAAAAAAAAAAAATAGTATTAGTGTGGGTTACCTTCTGTATCTCCAGGAAGAGGGACAGACTCTGCTGAGCAGAACACATCATCGTCTTTAGTCCTCATGTCAGTTGTTTGGAAACCAGTTGGAAAATCTGGGAGAGCACTGGTTGTCACTATAGTTGCTGGAAAAGTATCATTTGCTGTCACAGCAAATGTTGGGAGAGCATTGGTCTCCACTGTAATCACTGCTGGAGACTTGATGCTTGCACTTGTTGCTTCGGGGACAGCAGTCGTCAGGAGGACAGCGGTCTCTGCAGTTGCTTGATGGTCGGTGGTTGCACTTGTTGCTTCGGGGACAGCAGTCGTCAGGAGGACAGCGGTCTCTGCAGTTGCTTGATGGTAGGTGGTTGCACTTGTTGCTTCGGGGACAGCAGTCGTCAGGAGGACAGCGGTCTCTGCAGTTGCTTGATGGTCGGTGGTTGCACTTGTTGCTTCGGGGGTGGCGGTTGTCAGGAGGACAGTGATCTCTGCTGTTGTGTGATGATCAGAGGTTGATTGGGGAGCAGAAGTTGGTTTTCTAAAACTTTTGGGGGAAACAGGAGCCTTTCTTGTGGTGGTTGTCATCACTGGAGGGGCTGCATGGAAAAAGCAGCCAAGAAAAAATCTAGATCAGAACATTCACAATCAGCCCTGAGGAAAGCCAACACAGAAATGAATGAAAATTAACTAGCTGATAAAATACTCATAATTAAGGTGGGAGTCGCTATTTAAAAAGTTTTTTTAGTTAACAGAAAACAGGCCCCAGACAGAGAAATTCCCAGATTTTTTTTTTTTTTTTGGTAGGTTTCAAACACCCCCTCCTTGACCCTCTTACAGAAATGGAAGTCCCAGAACCTTGCATGGTAGAACCCACAAGCTTGCAAACTTTGTGATTTTGCTTTTCAATTTCCTCATTATATTAAAAAAAAAAAGAAAGTTGATTTTTGGCTACAAGCTTCTTGCTAATCTTTTCAACCAGTCCTTTTTTATGAATTCTGTTGCCCTCAAACTCAGGGATAGACATGGGATTGCAGCATTTTCCCCCACTCTCCTGTTATATTGCTTACAACAGGCATATGAGAGTGCTGTGTGCATCAACCCCAATTGCATTCCTGAACACCCTGTAAAAGTCAGAAAAAATTTGCCTTTCTGCAGTGTGTAGGGTGGGTACCATCTTTTCTTCTGTGCTTTGCAGTGCTTTTCAGCCTCTTCTTGACTTTGTAAGACCCTTACTTTATCCTGCAACTCAGCAAAATAATAAAAAAGGGAAAAAGTCCTTCAAGACTCTGAGACAAAATTTCTAAACACATGGGTCTCCTTATGACATGAGCCAAACGAAAGCCTTTTTGGTGTTGGGGTGAACCCTAAATGAAAAACTGAGTTTCATTCCAAGGGCTCTTCAAATGATAAATCCCTTTTTTAATTCCATCATGTTTTAAAACATCAAATATAGCTACACAATGAGAAATTAAATATTGCATTTGAAAGGCAAAAAAAAGGGCAGAAGTTACTATTTTCTCATCAAAACTGCTCATTTAATGTGATTCAAATTGGCAATCAGTTGCAGACCTCCCTTGAAAACTATGTAATTTAGGAAAAATACTTTTTGCCAAAACAAACAAGCAAACAAAGCACACATGAACTCTGGTTTTAAACTCCCATCCAGTGAGAGGTTTCTCCTCACTGGCTTTATCACGAAGGTCCCCAAACTCACCTCTGACCACCTCCAGCTGCATGTTCTTCTTGATGTCGTTGAACCAACCCGGGATCTCTATGCGGCAGCAGTATGTACCTGCATCTTCTGCCTTCACCTTCCCAATTGTGAGAGACACATCACCATAGGAAACATAGCCCTGGAGACTGTATCTCTGAGATTTTCTGAATGTCACCCTTGTCCCGGTGGTGTGCAAAATTTTGTTATTGCATTTTGAATTTGGGCACGGACCTCTGCCCCAGCACATATCGGAGATGTCCTTACGTCGCGTCACGTGGTAGAAGCAAGGCAACTGAACAGGTTGCCCTATTACTCCTCTAATAACAGTTTGGGATGCAGTGTGTGCTGTCAAAGAAGAACAAGGAAAGATGAGTGTTGGCAGTCTCCGATTCATGACTCTAGCTATGGAACACAATGAGGCAAGAAAAAAAACACTCCTGCCTGTAGGCAGGCCACAGTTACTGATCATAGAATCATTTAGGTTGGAAAAAAACTTTAAGATAATCAAGTCCAAACATTCCCCTAACCCTGCCATCCCACCACTAAACCATATCCCTAAGCACCTTGTCTGCCTGTCTTTTAAATACCTTCAGGGATGGGGATTCAACCACTTCCCTGGGCAGCTTGTTCTAATGCTTAACAACCCTTTCAGTTAAAAGATTTTTCCTAATGTCCAATCTAAACCTGCCCTGGTGCAACCTGAGGCCATTTCCCCTCATCCTACCCCTCGAGCCTGTGGCAGATAATGGCCTGGGGCACTACAGGCAACAGCCAGGAGCTCGCAGACATTGGCTTGCTGCTGGAGGGCTCCATGCTCTGGCCCCAGCCAGCTGCTGGAGGGCTGCTCATGAAATACATTGCTCACATCAAACACGCAGTGAGCGAAGCTGAGGTCTGTCGCTGGCAGCGCAAGTGCAGACTAGACCTGTAGAAATGGAACTCTGATCCCATCCCATCTCCTCTCCTAAGAGGCTGTTTGAAAGTTGTTCAGAAACCTGGTGTAAGATACATCTGGTTTTCTCAGTCCACTGTCATCTCCTTCAAAAAGGAAATGCTGCCACGGTTGCTTTTCACTGACAGCCTCAATAGCAGGGTCCAAAATACCTATTCATGTGTGAAATTAGGGCCTAATTAAGCTGGCAGAGTAGTGGGATCTGTCTACGGGAACCTGTTCTCAGAAAGTGCACTGCTTTTTCTGTTTCTGAGCAAGCCCTGACAACCATCCCGCTTACCTTACAGAGCACTGTGTACATAGAAGCTTTAACCACTAGTGTTATGCCGATGTTAAAAAGAGCATATGCACGCTTTCCTTGTGTTCTTACTCTTAAGGACCAGTCTTACTTGGTGTTTACAGCCAATACCCACCTTAGCATCTGGTTTGAATCTTTGCTACATATTGTTCCCTCTTAACTGCCAATGCAGTTCCCAGATTGCCCTGAAAGGGATTTCTTCTTCATGAAAGGCACTATACAAAAATGGTTCCCATAGAGGAACAAATCTTTTCTGGTTTACATTCACTTAGTCTGTGTCAGTCCTCCAACCTTGTTGCCTTTTTCCCCTATGTTATCATTTATATATGGTGGAGCAGGAACTGAGGGACCTGGGGAACATCCAGACCTGGTCCTCTGCTGCAGCAAGAGGATCATCCTGCAGATCTGGTGTCTCATGGCCAGCTTGCTTACCCCAAAGAGGACTTAGAGCAGTTGCCACTATTATCACCAGCTTTGGCCTTGGTTTGCCAAGCATTTCTATTTTGCCAGCTGTTTGAATGCCTTTTCTTTTTGGCATGACTCCCAGAGAGCAAACAGATGCTTCCAACTGTGTCCATGTCTCTTTTGTTTTGTCTTTAATGGACTTTTCCCCAGGTAAGGTTTTAGTCTGTGGCAGGCTGCCTCATGACTTGTTATTGGGATGACATTTCAGCTTCATTATTTCTTATCCCATTGGCAAGATAAGCCAACTCGTTCAGGTTTCCACAGCTCCAAAAGCTAAAAGAGTGGAGACAGACAAAATAACATGAAATACGGTGTGAAGGGCAGAAGCTTTTGCAGTGAAATGAAGGTAGGATGTGCCAAAAAAATGAATTCCTGAATACAGGTTAAGGCTTTGAAAGATGACTGCTTGGTTTAGTCCTTGGAAAGGGTAGGTTCATTTGCCTTGTTATGGTAAAACAGAGAAACCAGCCTCTTTCTGTGACCACAGAACAGAACAGTTCATCCAGCTGACCTTGAAAATATCCCCAGGGTAGCAGAGAATTAATCACTGAGCAGGGTAACATATTTTCAAGTCACCCCAACAAAGATGTATGCAAAACCAAGACCAGCTTGAACTGTTATTGGAGTTAAGGTCACTGCTGCTTGAGAAGAAATGGGTTCATCTTCTGTTCTTATTTCATCCCAGTCCTGCATATCACAAAAGCAGATTCATTAAGGAACTCTTTAACAAATGAAAATTTGCCTGCTCTTCTCTTTGCAGAGCCCTGAACTTCTTAAATAAATAAATAAATAAATAGAAGAGGGAAGACAAGGCACCAGAGTGTCTCCAGTGCACTTTCCCACCAGTACTGGAGCTAGAAAGTTACTGGTTTTGCAGTTTCAAATCCTCTTTTAATTTATGCGAAGCTAATGTTGGTAGCATCTGCCTGCACTGTAGGTTGGTACGGAAACTTCAATACCGCAACAGCCTTGATTCAACAGTATGAACCTCTGCAAGGATTAAATAACTTCCTTCTCAGTTACAACCTCTTCCACAGACACATTTTCCAACAGAAATAGTAAATAGGACTGAATGAACATGTCTTTGAAATTAAGAGGTTCCTGAGACTGTTATATTGAGACACCCTAGGCTTACTGTGAGAGGAATCCTACCCTTGTCCATGACAGTGACCCTCCCAGGCATCCAGATCTGACTCAAGGCACCCTGAGCATCAGCTATGCCTGGGTAGTCCCACTGAAGTCAGTGAGGTTTGCCTCTCCAAGCCCTTAATCCAAGTGAGAGAGAAATGGAGTTCAGATACTTTATATCTTCCAAAATAGAAAGGGGTATTCATAATTCTTCAGAATATACAGATATATGCATATTTATATATAGTCTCTCTTGAAGCAACCCTCAGTGACAGCTGGGATTAAGCAGTAACTCCAATAGTTGCTGTTGTGGTGGTCTTCTCTCCCATAGACTGGTCATTGGATGGACAAAGACATATACCCTCCAGCCAAGATAGCTGGTTGAAAAAGAATTCTTGATCAAGATCTGGAATAATTTTCCTCCTTTGTAGAAGATACTTGGCATCTTTCCCCATCAACCCTTTTCTAATTCCTCCTTGAAGCTTCTGTACTGATGAAATTGCAGAGAAAATGACTGCTAAACAGAAAAGAGTCATTTAACTGCTCACTCTGCTGGTTTCCTGAGGCTCAAGATCACCAATCCTTCTCAGCCTTCAGTAGCTCTGCATATATGAAAGTTTTTGAAAATAAGATCAAACGGAGTGGCAAAAGACAAAAAATATTATGGAATTCCCTGGGCTACAGCAAAGTGCCAGCGAATCTCCACCTGTGCAGCAGACGCCATGGGAGGTTGTGTTACCTTGCCTCGAAGAGGCATGGTTCACCTCTTGCCCCTCAGCATATCCCACTGCTGACCAAACTTTTCCACTGCTTTTCAGATCAATTTAAGAACATTGCAGTTGCTGTAGATGTTATAGATAATATTTCATGCTGGCAGAGGTTAGCCAATTAATATTTAGCCACCTGAGACAGAATTTCCTGCAATGCCTAAGTGATGTAAAAGCACAACTCCCATTAGGAGCTCATGTCGCAGTGAAAGTGGGTGAACTCACATTCCTGAGCCACCTCAGGCAATTTGGAAACTGCATTGCTCATGCCTAAATGCACATGCAGAAATGTAGCCGATACCGACCACACTTGCAAGACCCAGCCCCCCAGGTTACTTTTCTTTGACTTCTGTCTTTTCAGGAATCAGATTTTAGATGGGTGAACTGAACACTTGGGAGTAAAAGAAGAGGAATCTCCAGCCGTGCGTTCCCATACTCAGTTCATAGCAGCAGATAACCCTCAGAATTTCAGAAAATCCTTTCTTTATCATGTTATATACACTCATCACTCTGTCAATATTTCAATTCCCTAGCTTGGACTGTGTCAGCATTGTAGTGTGGTGGAGAGACAGACGAAGAAGCAAGGCCAGCACTACTCATTTAACAGTAGTAAAGAAATAAGATAATCTTGGGGAAAGGGGGAACTAACCAAGCCTAAACACAGAGGAGACCACAAATATTTTTCAAAAGAAGAAAAAAAAATTCTTGATCAGTAGTAAGTCAGTAAGTTAAGAAAACTTTTGAAGTTCTGTATGCAATTACGCCCTTTTTCACCATTTTGTTTTCATAGAAAGCATCACTGTTTTCAATTTTATGAAATTTTTGGTTTCTGAGCAAGCACACAAAAAGCAGGTGAAGACTCACCTATAAAGATCTGTATCATAATCCAGTGAAACAGCACAAAATGGGACATTTTAGCTGACGGAGGCTCCGGGGCAGCAAGTGGAAGGAGAGAAAACTAGATCTTATACTTCCCAGAGTCGCTGAGTGAGCCCCACTGAAGTCTCATTTCTCCATTTCCAGATTTTATGTACCGCAATTGCTTCTTTCCCACACTTCCTGATAGAAGCCGGTCCAAAGAGGTGATTCTCCTGCTGTATTTAGCAATGGCGTGGCCTCACTTTGAGTATTGCGTGCCCTTCTGGGCCCCACAATTTAAGAAGGATGTTAAGATCCTTGAATGCGTCCAGAAGAGGCAAACAAAGCTGGTGAAAGGGCTGGAAGGCATGGCCAGTGAGGAGTGGCTGAGGACTCTGGTTTTGTCTAGTTTGAAAAACTAGAAAAGGAGGCTGAGGGGTGACTTCATTGCCCTCTACAGCTTCCTGAGGAGGGAACGTGGAGAGGGAGGTGCTGAGCTCTTCTCCCTGGTATCCAGTGATAGGATGCATGGGGATGGTTCAAAGCTGTGCCAGGGGAGGTTTAGACTGGACATTGGGAAGCATTTCTTTACCAAGAGGATGGTCAAACACTGGAACAGGCTTCCTACAGAGGTGGTCGAAGCCCCAAGCCTGTCAGTGTTTAAAAGGCATTTGGACAATGCCCTTAATAACATGCTTTAACTTTTGGTCAGTCCAGTGGTCAGGCAGTTGGACTAGATGATCGTTGTAGATCCCTTCCAACTGAACTATTCTATTCTATTCTCCTTTCCTCTTCCAAGACACTCAGCATGGTACTACCACCAGAGATCTCAATATACTATTTATTTTGCTTTTCCATGGAACTCTTAAGGCCCATTACCGTTCTGCAGTGCTGAGCAGCAAGAACAAGCTCTGTGCTCTTACACTCCTAAACATTTGGCTTGGTCTCCACCTCTGACTTTGTCTTTGCTCTTACATTTTCTTAATCCCTTCATTTCCCCTGATTCTACCATCAGCTTGAAGACCCCTCTCTTTCTTTCCCCCGCTCCATATTTTCTATTTGCAAGGAGAGCCTTGGAGGAACTCTCACAAATGTTTTCTCACCAAAACAATGTCCTTCCCAAAGATCTGCAACATCATCTCCAAGAAATATTTTTTTACTCTTTCTGACTTTTTTTTGTAGTTCCTGACCAAGTGATAAAGAACTTATCTGCAAGTTCTTCTCTGGAAAAGACAAATAATAAAGCAAAGTAATTCAGGGCAGTAAGGTCAGGAATTAAGAATTGCTGATAGACAAAATTCTCTGCAAATAAATGTAGCATGATGCAAACAGGAGAGCAATTCCAGGTTCAAAGGATAAAATGATGGACTTTAACCAGACATTACTGCCCGGGAATGAGGTTTTGGGCTTACCACGAGTAGTTAAGCCCATGAAAATACCAGCCCCCTGCTTTGTAGCATTGAAAAAAGCAAATAAAGTTTTAGCAGTTATTAGTAAAACCACAGAAAACAAAGCAGAAGACAGCATTACACCATTGCACAAATCTAGCTTGGATTCCCACAAAAGCATATCTTAGACCCAGAAAGGGTCCCAGGAAGGGCAAAAAGAATGGTGGAAAGTATGGAAGAGCTTCCACAGGAAGATTAAGTGAGTAGTCCAAGATGAGTCAGCCTGGAAAGGACATAACCTAAGGGGCACCATGAACGGGTCTACAAAATCTTGAGTAGCACAGGAAGGTTGGGAAGGGACTAGTTGTTCAATAGCCGCCCCTGCCCAACACAGCATGAAAGGACTCTTGTGCTTGCAGACCTGTTGGACCTGGTAGTACCTTGGAGTAGGAGGCTACCTCTCATTAGCATCCTCATCCATCACACCACTGCTACTCTACGGTGGCAAGAAGCAGATCCCCGACAGACTAGGCTCCAGCAAAGCCATGATGCCCAGTTTCTTTCACCAGCATGTAGCCATCTGATGCTGCTGTCACCAACTTAGTGGCAGAGTCAAGCAGAGTGAAGCTCAGAGAACTGTTCTGAGTTTATTCTGAATCAAACTGATGCTGGCATGCCACTCTGTACCTTCACATGCTTCAGTGCAGCATAAATAGCAGCCAGTGGGGTTAGACACAGCAATACAGCAGTGTCTTATTGTCAACATTTTAAGGCAGGTTAACCAGCAATTGGTAAAATTTCTAATTTGATATATTCTACCAGGTACAGCTCATACAGTGCCAAGCACACACAGCCCCAGCTGTTCTGTGAACAGAACTAATGAAACCTGATGTGTCCAATATCCTGGAGACTTTTTTTCCCTGCAATGATCCCAATTTCTCCTTTGTCTCCCATTGCTCACCATTAAGCAGTGGCTGCGAGCCCATGCCCAGCTGATGCCAATGAAGGGAGCAGCTGAATCCCACCTGGAGCACAAATTTGGAGCTTTATCCAGCTTCCATGAAGCTTGTCAAAACAGAATTAGTCAGTATGTGGCAGGTGACTAGGGAAGGAAGAGGATGAACACAGCATCATGTCAGCTTTGTTTCTTTAGCAAGCCCGGGCTAAATGCAGCAGAATGAATTGAAAAGGGCCACCCAAAATCCAAGTGTGCTGGGAAGAACCAGAAAAACATGCCTTGCTCTCTGCTTCTGTACTGCTATCTAGTGGCTTCTTGCAGGCAGAAAAGGAAAGGCAGAGACCTGTCTCAAAAAAATCAGTTTGCAGCTCATTAGCCTTATCACGCTCAATATGCTGCCAGTTTGTGTGCAGCTGGATAATCTCTCACTGGGCAAACGGGCTCCAAGTGCCACCTGCTCATCTCTGGGGCTCATTTTGAAATGCCTGTTCCAAGATCCACTGACATGGGTGGAAGTAATGAAAAAAAGCACAGGGAGCTTCTGCCTGCGTGTATTTGCTTGTATTACGCTGCATATCCAAGGCAAAGTTCTTGCTCCGCACCACCTTAGCAAAGTCTGTTTACCAAGTAACCGCACAGCAGAAAGGAAACTTTAATCAAGATTTTGGTATCAGATATTCTGGAACTTTATTTTACACAGAAAAGTCACTGATATAAGAATTATTCTGAATTAGTCTGTAACATTAAGGAAAAAATCTTTATGGGCAAGCAGTTTTCATGATTAGCAGTCTTAAGGATGGTCCTCAAACTCCCTAAGAGCATGAGCGTTTGGAATCGGGGAATTTTGGAAACCTCACACTTGTCTAACTCTGATCCCGGTAGAGATTGATTTGGTAAAATTGCAGAAAGCAGAAATTGCTGAAGATCTTTTCTGAGACCTAGTTCAGAGATCAGATCAGGTCAGACTTCCTCCAGCTCCAGTCATGGGCCAGAGGCCACAGCCGCAGCTTGCTCAGCCAGGCGGAAGGAAAGCAACGTCTACAGCAGGGGCAGTAATTTTAGTTTAGTTATTGTTAATTGTATTGTGTAATAGTCAAATACAAAAATACAGTCTAACATCAGCAGGTCCTTTCTAGTTTCAGTACCTTCTTACAGAAAGCAACACGTGACATAAAGACAGAAGATGGCAGAGCTGGCTCCGGCATTGCTTTGCTTGGCCCAGGGATCAGTAATCACCCAATATCTGTGCTCCCACACTGAGCTCTTCAGTCAACCATGAATTCAACACCACATTTTCAACCTTTTAGGCTCCAACAGACAGCCCCAAGCCAACGCGCAGCATGAGTGAAAATATAAAGCACACTAAGGTCACCTGTCCCAACTTGCTTTCCATTTCTTCCTTCCTCAACAGGATGAGGAGACGCTCCCTCCTTCGTGAGTCTTTGCAAGCACACTCACCTGCAATATCCCAGAACTCCTGGCAGAAAATGCTCCCCTCCACAACCAGCTCAAGCCTTCTAATCTCTACCAGCTGGGGGAAGGAGGAATAACTGCTCCACTGACCCCAGCTCACCTTAAAGCACAACCACACCATGGCCTCAGGTGTCTCAGCTGTTAACATAACTACCTACTGGTTTTATTATTGCTCCTTTATGCCTCATTGCATAACACAGCTTTGTTCTTCGCACGACTCCCTTGAAAATGATGAACTCAATTACAAAGTTTGCGGTAAGTCTGTGAATCTTCCCCCATGGCAGCAGTGTCTGCTTTAGGTATTCCACATTGCTGCTTGGGATGAGCTTCAGGGCAAAATTTGTGCTGAGCAATATTTGGTAAGAGTTGCTCTCTCTCCCACCTGTACTACTTTTCTGCTCTTCCAGGAAGACCCCAGCCTGTTTAAAAATGTGTTCTTAAAAATGATGGAGTAAATTGTTCTTCCATTTCGAGGTGATTTGGGTGTGTTATGTCTATTGCTCGACAATGCATAAAGTGTTGATTCAGACTCATGGGGCTGCCTCTGTTTATTTAAAGTAAGCCAAAATTTAGTGTTGCAGAGAATAAAAGCCAAGAGCCATGTCTAACTGAGGAGCAATGGAGGAAAGGCCCTAGGCAACAGATACTCCCCATTTGTGAGCTAAAAGCCATCAAACAAATCCAGCCTAAGACATTAGAGCTGTTTGGTATCTAGAGGGGTGTAAAGGCAGAACAAACTTTCAGCCACTATTTTGTGCAATGTCCATGACTTCTCCACAAGCTAAGTAAGAATTTAATTAACTTTACAAAGTAGTTGGGGCTTGTTCGGTTTTTTAGAGGCCTAGAAGTGAGACTATCCATGTGAGGACTTCTCAGGGCATAGGCTGGCCCAAGGAGAAAGCCACAGGAAAAGTGATGTATTTTGCAGACAAAACGACACCCGGTCATAGTTCTCTCAAACCAAGCTGTGAATATTCTGCACATTGAAGCACTGATCCTGTAGGCTTCAAGGGCATCCCTCCTCCAGATTTAACTGTGGGTGGACAGGAATTAGTACATTGCATTACTGAGCTGTTGCCAGGACTGGCCTGACTTCAAAGAAAATTCAACTAAATATACACTAGAATACTAATACTACCAAGTTTTTCCATGTGACATCTTTGTCATGGCAGCTATGAGGTTGCTTCTGGCCTCTAATGGCATGGACACTTTTGTAGAGTGAAGACAAACTTTTTTAAAAGATGTGGTTTTCCTTTTGTGATGGAGAAGCTATTCTGGCACTTCCTCTTTTTTACAAAAAGGAAGGAGAAAATTGAAGCAGATAATAAATATAATGGTAACTTCCTTTAGGGTTTGATAAGTGGATTCTGGAAATTTCCATTCAAGCCAGTAGGGTTTCTGTTCCTGGAACAGGCTGATAAAGCTTTTAATTAGAAGTGTAGCTTTTACTTGTTTTATTAGAATGGTGTGAATAATGCATTCAGTAGTCCAGTCACGTTTAGCTGCTGAGCAGAGGGAGCAGCTAACATTTTGGAAACTGTTTAATGTCCCAGCGATGACAGAGGCAAGCATGCATACAGTCCTTAGTGTATTATATAAATGTTTTCCTCTGCATGGGTCTCCTCTTCCAGGGCACTATGGTTCTCTGCACGGCCTGGTCTCCAGTATGCAATGAAGCTGCACAAAAAGAGTAAAAACCATACTGTTAAACAAAAAACAGACAACAGAAACACAGAAGAGCAGATAGCTAAACCAACCATCTCACTGGAAAAAATGCAAAATATGCAAAACCACTAATTTAAAACGACTGATAATGAATCATTTTTCCACTTATGAGACAACCCACACTTGCAGTTTGCATGCTCCCTAATGCAATGAACCAACAGTTATACTCATCTTTGCTTACTAACTAATGATAAATAGCACATTAATTTGGTTTTGCAGTGTTTCCTATTAACTTGAGATTAAAAGTCAAAGTACACTGACCACTCCACCACATACTGAAAGCATTTTCTTTCTGCAACCTAGTTTGTCCTATTAGCTAAAGTAGAAACAGAATACTTACTTTGCAAGGTTACCTGTCTTCTTTGTATTGTATAAGTATTCTAAGGACCATCCAGAGTGAAAATAAAGAAAAAAGAAAGAAGACAAGTCATTTTCTTTAAACCATCAGAAGCAAGTAAGGTAGCAGGTTAAAAAAAAAAAAAAAAAAAAAAAAAAGATGTGTAAGAAACTAAATAAGAGAACTTTAAGCAGAATTTTTCAGTATAGGAAATCCCTATTATTTCCATGAGATCTTGGCTTAGTCTGATTAAGAGCCTCTATGGAGAAAGTCTGGCACACAAAAAATATTGGATGTAGTTCTATGAAACCAGTACCCCTCCCATTGGGAAAGACGAGATGGCAACTGAGGAATGGGTCAGAAGAAATGAGTGGGGCAGGGGAGGTGGACTCGTACCATGCATCTCCTCACCACACCATGGGTTGGCTGGTTACTAAGGAGTCTGAGACATAAAATGACAAGACCACACCGGCACCTTGCTGTTCCGTGCCCTGGAGGCTATGTGGAGAGCTGAGCAAGCAACCACAGTGCAGGGTACAGAGTGAGGCCATCCAGAGACCTTGGCTCACTTCCCCGACACAGAAGACATGTGGCATCTGCTACAGCTGTGATTAGACATACCTGACCAACCCTTGAATAGTCACCTGTGAAAAGTACTTACGTCTAGTGAGGAACAGAGCCAAAATGAGGATGGTTAGAAGTACCGCACATAAGCCAATCCCAATGTATAGCCCATTTTCTGGATACTGCTCGCTGGGAAGTGACACAGACATGTTCTGTCAACACAAAAGAGATGAGCATTAGTGGCACTGAGAGCAAGAAGCCCATGCAGTATCCAAAGGCCATTTGTGTGCTTTGCAACCCTGCAGTAAATGTACGCTTGAGAGCAAGAGCCTAATTTGAGATACAGGACTAGTTTCAAACAGAATCACTGCAAGAGTTGTGTGAACTATGCTGATCATCAAAGGACCTAAGTTATGACAAAACCCCCATTTGTTCAGGTTTACTACTGCTTGGTGAATATTTTATTTTGTGATTAAAATGAAGTCCTGGTGTCACACCCTCCCACCTCTTTGTCAGCTTATTATTATTAGTCGTTCAAGGGTTTATATCGATAAGTAAATATGCCTTCTCCTTGCATCAGTCTTTATTTAGGCAAAACTTCTTTCTGAAGCCAGTCGTTAGGTACATAACCTCTCATTAGGAACTCAGGCCTGGAAGGATGCTGAAGCGCAGCATGGTCCCTGACTTACATTCTGCACCCACAGCAGTACAAACGCCCAGAGCATGTACTGCCTTGTAGTTCATCACAGCAGGCCTTCCCAAAGGCTAGCTTGGCTCTCTTGTCTTCCTGATAAAATTTGGGCGATGTTATTGCCTGACACACTACAACATATGCTGGAGGACTCAGCAGGACAGACACAGAGCTGCCTGTTTGAACTCCATTGCACCAGGAGTACGGGCATCCCAGTGCTGCCAGGTGGTCCAATTTCAAGTTTTCCCCATATCCTGCCATACCTGCAGGTTGGAGGTTACATCCAAGCAGTCTGAGGTGCTCGAGCAGGGACCAGAGGCCTGAAAGACAATACAGATGCTGCCAAAGCTCTCTCTGCATTAGTAGGAAGTACTTTATGCATGCAAAGCAGCAGGGTGTGGGGGGTGGGGGTGTTCCTCTTTAATAATGAACACATAAGCATTCTTTCATAAGCCCTAAACATGCAGGCTACAAAAAAAAATATTCTTTTGCAACCGATCTAAAGCAGTACAAGTGAACTGTAGGGGTGACCCAATAACCTCTCGTGTCTATCCACTTTGTCTGGGTATGCTATAGCATGCTATAGAGACGCTTACAGTCCGAGGAGCTTCCGAAGCAGAAACCTCTGGCCACAGTCTTGTGACGGTAAAGGATGATTCACTGGTGCTCCCGTGAGCTGAACAAAGGCAAGACAAACACATCACTTGCACAGAGAACCATTCTGCCTTGACAGAGAAGAATACGTACTGCTGACTTGGGACCACCAAACCCAAGTATCTCTCTGTCAGGAGTCTCAGCTCTGCATAATGTAAAGAGGTTGGTGCCTTCAGAGGGCAGCACAAAACTCTGAATACTGGAGCCGCTGCTGTCCATTTCAGAGCTTTGAATTCCTTCCAGGAAACACTTAGCTCTTGCTATTATCTCAACACAGGGCCTAGAAGGCAGGAGTTACTGAGGTAGGCATCTGGTTTTGGAACCAAGAAGGAAACTTAGGTTATCTGATAAAGACTGATTAAGGTTAGCTCAGGGCCTTGAAAGAGCAAATCGTGCAAAGTTAGAGAAAGCAAGTGATACTTTTAAAGTCCCAGACAGCGATACAGTAAGCAGACTGACCAAAGTGTGATATGCTTGCGTATTTGGAAGTAATTTCCCAGAGCAAAGTTGTTTGCAAAATTAAAGATTCAGAGCTATGAACTTATGTCTTCCATATTGGTCTCAGTTTCTCCCTGTGTTGTCAGATGATCTACAATCCTCCTGAAAACAAGATCTCCTGTTCACATCATGACAAGCCTAGCTGGTTCCTTTGATGTTTTAAATTTTTACCCTTCTCCCAGAAGCTTTATTTTGAAGAGGACAGGATCATCTGCCTCTCTGTTCTCTTCCACTGGAGATGCTGGGGTACTCCTAGATTAGAGGCACATGGCCCCCCGCCCTTTCCAGTCTCCGTCAGTGTGAACATGCACACATTAATTCATTTCTGAAAACATAAAGAATTGTTCCACCAGCAGTTAGGGAAGACATCACAGGGTTAAGAAAACCCATGAGTTGTAAGACTGGAAACTGTGGTATTTGCAACCAGAACAGAAACAGTCTGAGAAAGTTTTCTCTTCTTCCAAAAAGGAAATGCAACTGTTGTAACATTTTACAGCTGCTCAGCTGGAAACACCTGAGATGGAGGGAGAAATACAAACGGCATCCTTGATTTTTCTTTCAAAATCCATGGAATAAGCTATCATTACACTATGAACTCTCTTTTGTGTACAGGAAATTAAAGGGGTCTTTTTCAGACTGAAAAAGATGCAGCTAAGTGGGTATACGATAGAAGTCTATAAACTTGTGAGTGGAATGGAGAAACCAAGTGAGGACTAGTTGTTCACTGTCTCATCCACTGCAATGAGGAGCCTCACGTTATTAAATATGCATAGGCTACAGGGGACACGGGCAACCTCCGAGATACACGTTATACCAGGGTAGAATACTTTGGTACTGCATCACAAAATTACTGCCCTGTTTCTACAATCCTCCTTAATCATCTGCTGTTGACTGCTACCGAGATAGGATCCTGAATTAGACGTGGTTTTGAGCTAGCCCAATAGAACAGTTCTATGATCTAAAGCAACAAATAAATTGATTAAATAGTGGGCACACCCAACTCCTAAAAATTTGTGGTTTACTGTTCGCTTCCAGAAGATGAGGTGAGATTTTATACCACAAAGAAAACATACCAAAACAGCAGCTACAAGAAAAACAATGCTTGCAGCACCAATAAAACATCTCCTTAAGCATAACACCTGGAAGCAAACTTCCTCCCACGTATATCTGTTCCTTCTGTTGGAGACTCTGTATCATGTCAGGCAGAATTTAAACCCAAGTTCTGATCTCTGGTTCTATGGCAATGTTTAGTAAATGTCAGCCAAGACATTCCTATCATCTATCATTTTGTTTCCTTCCTAAGATCCCCATTTGCAATACAGCTTATATATGCTATTGAGATTAATGCTTGGATAAAAGTTACCTGAGGTCTGTTCAGAGGTGTAAGTGTGAGGACTTGCAGTAGAGATCCTAGCTGATGTTAAAAAATAAAACAAAACCAACATACATTATAATTAACCTTAGTGTGCATTTATGTAGTGAAAAAGAGAAAGCGTTTCTATAATAAAAATTACACAAGCACATTTGTCAGCCACTTGTTCCATATACTATTGCGCTTTTTACAAACAAGAGATAAACTAAAATTCAAAGGAAGAGCTGATAAAAAAAAAAAAGTCTACATTTATTTTGTGTCCCTGGGCTTTACTCTGGAATCAAGCAGGGAAAAATGAAGCACCATTTTCCATGAAAAGGGTGCCAGTGTAATGCTTCAGATTAATTTTTCCTGAATTTTCAGGCACAGGAACAGGCTGCCCAGGGATGTGGTCGAGCCCCTATCCCTGGAGGTGTTTAAAAGATGGGTGGACGAGGTGCTTAGTGACCTGGTTTAGTAGTGGACAGGTGCGGTTGGACTCAATCTTACAGGTCTTTTCCAACCAAATGATTCTATAATTCTATGAATTAAGTACCCTATGCTGCCCTTTCTCTTAAATTCTTCAAATAGTGCTTCTAAGACAGCTCAGTAGTGCTGTGCACACACCATGGAACAAAGCACCATGTCCTTTTTTTAATTGCAGTGACTGTGCTGGGATTACAGTAATGCCAAAGACAGCTTAATTTAAACAGCACTAACAGCAGATCTGCAAAGTCCTAAAGATCAGTCCTATGGATGATTATAGAAATCATTTCCACCACAAGCTTTGAAATCCAGACTCAATAGCAGATTTACCGCAATAGTCCTGACACAAGAGAGCACTTCTGCACTCACCTTTCTCTATCACAACCTTGTGATTAGTCATCTGATCATTGAACCACCCTGCGATCTCCACGCGGCAGCAGTATATCCCACTGTCTGCTACCTCGGCGTTCACAATCGTGAGGGACACGTCGCCAATCAACAGGTTCCCTTTCAACGTATACCTGCTGTTGTACTGCTCTGTCACCTTCCATCCATCTGTCCAGATAATGGGCCGATAACATTTTGAACTGGGGCAGCTGTCACGACCCCAGCACATTGATGTGATGTCTTGTCTGCTCTTAACACTGTAAAAGCAGGGCACAGTGATATTCTGACCAGCCCTTCCTCTCACAAGTGATTCCGACACTGTGGGGCCTGTGGACAAGAAGACAAGTGGAGTTGTTGAGCACTAGGCACACAAGTGGAAGCTCCTCACGCATCCTGCGTGACCCAATACCTCCCATCTCACCAACACCACCAGGCATTGCTGGATCAGGTTTTTCATGAACCGAGTGAATCCCCACAGGGCTGACGTGGTGAGGGATAATGACCAGGACAGTGATTTGTTCAGAATGTGTCTCTAGGCAGAGAAAGAAGAAACAGACTTTCTGCAGCCTGAGAGGTGAAGAGAGAACAGTTTGGATCTGCACAACTTGGTGGCTTTTCTTTAGCCATGCCTGGTCTGTTACCTCTTTATTTTTTTTTTCCTTAGTTCAGATTTAATCCAAGCCACACATGGGGGAACCACAAGACGTTGGCTTTCATTAAAATCATTGTGGGGGAACTCTGCCTCCCTTTCAATGAAGGGCCACTGAACATCAGGTTTCATTGGAACAATCACTGCTGAACACTGTTCCTTTTTTCCTGCCTCATGACAGATTTTGCCTATTCCTATCAGATTTTTCAGAGCTTTTCTGAGACATTTTATACCCTCTCTTTTCACTACCTTATTTTTTTTCCCTCATTCTTACGCAGTTTCTAATTTGTTTAGTTCCCACTAACAGTCATTTTTCACACTTCCAGAAGGCTGTGTCACACTATTCAAGTCAAAACACTGAGACCCAGCAGCCACAGCAAGACAGTTTTCTTTCCTGTATTTAGACCACTCCAGTCAATATTTCCTTTAGGAGGGTTTTAATAAAAGCTGTATTAAGCACCAGCCAAAATCATTTGTGCTCTGGCGATCCAGTCACAGCCATCCCATAACCACCGCCTTCTAACAGGTTACGCCGTGGGGCTCCTGAGCTGCGCGCTCTGTCTGCTGGTTCTGCAGAGAAAACTTTGCCATACACTTACCACTACACATTTCTTATCAAATTCAGTAACATGGGATCACATCTGTAAATGTTTTGATTTCTCCATATTAACGTTTCAGGAATAGAACTCTCTGCAGCAAGTACAGGCATCAAATTATCTCAATCAAAAAAGCCTAGCCCAGTCTATAGTTAGGAAGGGAGCTCCCCAAGGCAGGTATGCCAACACGCGCCGGTGGATCCCAAGCACTCTATGGCTTGATTGCAGTTGTCCCTTGTGAAAAACCTGTTTTCCCCAGCTCAGTTCAGTCATTTTCCTAAGCTAAGCTATTATGGTCAAAAATAAGTCTGCATTCAGAGACTTTGCCACAGTGGCATATTAGAAACTAACCTCTGAAAGAATGTGTTTTATTTAATATTAAAAAAAAGAAAGCTCTAAATGAATCTCATGATGAAAGGCTTTATAAAGAACTAGAGGAAATAGTATCTGCAATATCCCTATCCTTTCTACTGAAGGTATTCTACCACCAAATCTTGAATGTCTATCTGCCTATACTAGTACCACTCTACAACCTGTTGTTTTCAGCACTATTGCCTTTCACAGTATTTTCGTAGGAGGATTGTTTTCTCCTTATAATAATAATAATAATAATAATAATAATTTTAAAAAATAAATTATCAATTTGTCCCAATAAAATTTCACATTGGCTAAAAACCTCCAGAAGCCACAGCTGACCTTTTCGCTGGCTTCCTAAGCGTTCACCTTCACAAAGCCTGCTGAAGTGAAGTAGCCTTGCTTTACATCTTTTCTAAAACAATGTGAAGTTCTCTGCTAATCTCAGATCGTTATCTAAGAAACCCAAAAGATCATTCATAAATAAGACTAGCAGACAGCACAAGAAGCAGCATCTTTAAAACCATCATACCCTCAACACGATTGTGTTCTAAAAAGGAGATAAGGCCATCAGAAGACGATTGAGCCACTGTGATGAAGTTCTGCTCATAACAAAACTGCAGTTTCTGTGCCATGTGGCCACTCTTCCTATTGTAACATAAAATCGCTCTCTTTGCAACCATCAGAAACACTCATGCACGTTACCTCCATCCACCTCCACCTATTTGTTCAGACCCACTTAGTTACCTGTAAACAGGATCAGAAGAATCCAGTTCATGCAGAAATAAGATGACATTGTGGCCGAAGATGAGGAACAACACTCGTGTTCACCCTTCGGGCACCTACGCTCAAGAAAACTTATCTTCTTCGTAATCTTCTGGTTTTACTTCTTAGCACGTCATCTTCAGGCAGAGCTGAGAACGCCTGTTAGTCCAACCCAGAGCACCTTTCCTGCAGTTAGCCCGTCAGGCTGCAGCAGCACAGCCCAGCCCAGCGCTGCTGCCAAGAGTGTGCGCAGCTGAACCCTCGCCGACTGTGGTTTGACTGAAAGTCTGAAATACTTCGCAGCACTTCAGAAATCTACTTCTTGTTTTTTCCAGACCTGCTTGACTACAGTAGATTAAACTGTTGTCAGCACCACTGAGCACTTGTGTATCAGTAATCCATTGCGCCGTGCTGCTTCCCACACATTTTTTTGCCATGGTAAATAGAATTTGGATAAGAGATTACACAGGATACATAACAGACTGTGGCAAACAGAAAGGACTTGGCAAAATAACCTAGGAAGAATTACTAGAGCATTTAATCATAAGTTTCTGGTTCTAATACTTAGAAGCAGCCCAGAGCATCTTTAGGCAAATGCAATTTTCTTTATAGGCTATAATTTGGTAGTATTGGAAAGCTGCCCTACTGTTACACAGCTGTAACCTAATAGAGTTGCAGTCTTTCATCATCTGACTCTTATCCTGTATGCATCTGGGCTTTTGCAATATAAAGTAACACACACAGGATCTAGAGGTCACTTTAAAAGTAGCGCACAAACCATGTCATTCCATGCTCAAGGCTCACTTCGACAAAATATTGCTGAAACACAGCTTTTGAGAAGCAGTGTTCCCTGGCCACTCTCCCTATCCCCAAATTACTGAACTCTTTTTGAGGACATCTTGTCTTTTTCTATTGTTTGGACTAGAACTGCAGTTGTGATCAAGTGTATTTGATCTAGGGCAAACAAATGTTCTTTGCTGAAGTAACTAATCTGCTTTACACTGTTTTATACAGACAAAATTAAGTTGTAAGGTGTTACTTTTTATCAATAACTGAAACAGCAGAAACGCTTCCAAAACCACACCCAAACCCATACACTAGGCTAGAATCAGAACCAACAGAGCTGCCTGGCACTGACATGACAGCGAAGTCACCAAAGTGACGGTTTCTTTAAGTGAAAAAGGGGAAAACCAAGACATTAAAGTAGCTAAGAGACAAACACTAGCAACACACCTGTAGGAAAGAGCTGAGAGGAGGAGGGAGAAGGGGATTTTTGTACGCAGTGGCTGGAAGCAGGACTCAAAAGCGCTTCCTCTTCGCTCCCCTCTTTTCTGGGGAAACGGGAACCTGCAGATAGCAGCTACAGGACCAATTCTGATCATTAAGGGCAGGATCCTGAAACTGCTCTGCACAAATAGAAAAGGCAGGGCAACCTTGGCTCTGGCAGAAGGCAGGTGACAGCATTTACCACAGCTGCATCACAACAGTGCCTGGAACCAGCTAACAAACATCTCTTGGTGGTTCAGCATGTGACAGACATCCAACCTGCAGACCAGGACACGGCCCTTCTGCCAGTTACTGCAATAATGTGCAGTGTGGATGGGTCCACGTGGATTCCTCCTCTGCAGGGGCCACACCTGAGCTCCAAAATAAATAAATAGGACAAGAAAATAAGGAAACTGTTATCCCCCAGAGCTCTGCCTGAGCCCATTCTACTCACTTCACCCAGGTTGTTCCATTCATACGATAGTTTATAGTAGTTCGGGTGCTGTCTGCTGGCTGCATCCCCAGGAAAGCCATTCTGGTCACGCAGTAAGAGAACAGGGCAACAGTTAACCCGCTTGCTTTGGATTCCATCTCAAACACAGACCATATGGAATGCTTTGATAAAGTTTCTGGGTTTCTACATGCCTGTTTTCCAAGTTCCTGCTTTTTGTTTGTGCAAGAAATGTTGGCACCTTTTTTACGGAAATGGCGCTCATCATCTTTTTCATGCAGCCCGTAAAGTAGCTGCACATTTTTTCTTGATGCAGAGCACACAGTCAGATCATAATTTGTGAAAATAAAACCAATCCAAAACATAAAATACCAAATTAAGTTTAAAGCCTTGTTGGAAACACATATTCATTGCACTATTTTAAAGCTGTATCACTAAAAAGCTTTTCTTCTTTTCCACCTAGATGATCAGAGCTACAAACTTTCCCCTTTTGTTCACTGGTGACACACTTGGTTTCTCTGTACCAAGAGCTTCCGGAATTTTTCAAGTAACTGTACTTCTGTTATCCTTGTGCTTGTTCAGACAGTGTAATAGAAGGGCTGGGCTTTTTTCCTTCCTTTTTTTTTTTTTTTTTTTTTTAATTAAGAAACACCCAACAAAATGCTGCTTAACACTTGATGTTAATTTTGTCTGATCAAGTTTGATAAGGTATAAATAATCCAACACATATTGTATGCATTAACATTTCAGGGGTAGAATACTTCAAATGTTATCACATCCAAAAATAAAATCAGGATTTGCTGAGGTAAGGAGAGATCTCATCATCAGGAGCATGTTAATTAACACGCTAGAGAAGACAACATTTATAATCGAATTTGCTAGCCAGTGAGTCACACCATGCAAATGCAAAATGCCCCTTTCCCTGGAGTAACAGGCAGGCGCCACCCACTGCTTTCACCACAGCTGCAGTCCGTTGTTCTCCAAAAGCAAAGGTGTAACAGGAAAAGGGAAAACTATCATTGCTTTGACCTGACAATGGAGGAAGAAGTCAATGTTTTGGCCAAAAAAACCCAAGGAAGCCTCCCACAGCTTTCTAAGGGTTTGCCTTAAACATAGAAAAAAAAATAAATCTAGAACAAACAAATTATTCATGAAACTTTTTAGAAAGTGAAAGCAGTCTTATATATTTTTTAAGTGACATGATCCCCTTTTACCTCGAGGGTTTCACAAAAAACATTGCAATTGTTAGTTGTTGCTAGGACCCAGCTTGTGCAGTATTTTGAAACTATGGTACCCAGGCCTATGGCCTCATTAAAAGCGTAAGAATTAGACAAAAATCAACAGAAAACCATCGAGTACCCGTGACAGTTCTTTTTGAATGGCGAAGTTAAAACATCTGTGGCAAACTGTGGTTCCACAGTGTGCGACCTCTTAACCCAGAGGCACTAAATGTTTCTTCGTATCTTCTACTTGCAAAATAGATACCAAATTAATTCTGCTCACACGCAACTGCTTTAGTTACCTATGAGCAATGTAATTTAGATCTAATCCAGAGAGAAGGAAAGAAACAGCGGTGGCCAAATAAAGGCCGAAAGTGTTAACTTGGTGAAATTATTTATACATTTCTAAAAAAAAAAAAAACAAACAAACAAACTCAAACCATGTTTCTACTTTGTTGTTACCTATGATGCTACGTGCACTTAAAATAGCAGATGATGTCCTCCAATGAGTCATACACTCGCTTCGGGTCATTTCATCTTTATCTGCACCAAGCTCAACCCCCACTACCCAGCAGCTAAGTACTTCTGCCTGCCCATTTAAGTAACGTTTCTGAAAACAACAGAATTATCAAGTGAAACAGAGACATAGCTTGTTAAACCACAATTAAAGACGAAGTTTGTGCAAGTTCCCCCTCCCATAAAGTTCACATGATTTTTAGCTGCTGTACATACTTTGGAAAACATACATACTACGGTGCTACATGGCAAAAAGATGAAGTAGGATTCCCCTGACAGGAGGGACAGGGTACGGAAGCCGCTTCTTCGCTATCAAATCACTCTTCTCCTCTTGCAACAGGAGGCTGATCCATCTCCAATGTTCTTTAAGCCTGGTTGATATGGCTTCCATTTGATGGCATACACGAAGGTTCTTTCAAACTTAGTTGTTCTCAGTTAGTATAAAGGCTAATTAACCAGATTCCCCTTCCTGAGGAAAAAAAAACCCACTCAGCTGGGCCCAGAGCCCACCTAAAAGGCAAATACAAAGCATCTGCACCGCAAAATGATTCACTTCATGTATGTGCATTAACCAGGCAGGAAATAGAAGTTAGTCTAAAAATGTATGTGTTAAAAAAAAAAAAAAGTAGGCACTTTTGTAAGCTCAAGACTAGTTATGATGTACATTTAAGAAAATTTAAATCCAATTAATTTTAAATTAATTTAATTGTTGAGATTCCTGAGTGTCTCTATAAAACAAATTACACATTACATCTGTAGTAAAAGAATGCTTAGTTGTCTTCAGTACAGGTACATTACTACAAAGCTAGAAAAGAATGGATTTTGAAGACTTGACACTGATTTTATTTTTAATACTGAATTACTCACACCTGAAAGGACCCACTGAAATTGTAAACAACTAGCACTTACCTGAAATGGAGGAACTGTCAACTGCAATTCCTCTCGGCCCCCTACTTGCTTCCACACTACAAAGCAATTTAAAAAAAGAAAAAAAAGCAGCATTCCAAAAAGAACAGAAAGAGACAAATGAAAGTACAACAGAAAAAGTTAACTTTAATGTGTGGCTTCCACCTCACATGATATATTTAACAAAAGTTTTTTTTGTTTCTACTGATAAAACACACAGCTTGCAAAATATTAAACATCTTCATCAGTCACTCACAACCTCCAAGAGGTGTACAATAAATGCTTTGTCTGCACGTACAAAATATAACATATACCCTCAGAATGCATTCCACCTCTCACAACGGCAAGCTAACAAAATAACAAAGTGTTTTCTTCATGTCATTTCATCAATAATGCTACACATAGCTGCATCTTTGTCCAAAACCTGATCTCTCTTGCCACCGGAACGCTCTCTCTGTTTTTCGCTCTGTCCAATGCAGTTGCTGCCACCATCAGTATCCATTGTTTCTGCTTTCACTCCCAGTCCTCCCTCTGAATGGGGCAGATCATCAGGCAAGGAAGCCAGGCAATTCTGAATCATCTCTACAACTCGCTCTAAGTGCTTCTGAAATCGCTCCGCTGTTTCCAAACGCTGTCGTTTCTGCACCTCCATCATGACTCTCAGTGTCTCCCTAGCTTGGTGAGGGCGATACTCATTTATAAGATGATGGACATGAACAAAAAGCAGTTTCAAGTCTTCCAGTTTCTCCTCTCGCTTTATACTCCCTGGACTCCTTATCAAGATATCCAAGAGGTCCAAAAAGTTGACCAGGATAGACATATTAAGTTTTCTTAATTCCTTCTTGTGATCAAACTGCATGGGATGTAACCGTTCAATACCCTGGCTCTCCAAGGGTCGAATGATCAGATCATCACATTGAAACTGATTACCAAACATCATGTAACTGTCCTTCACAGGGGGAGGTGGCTTTGGAGCCAGGCCTTTACGGATATTTTCATCAGTATATTCTTTTATATATTGCATTGGAGGCGGAGGAAGGGCACTCACTTGTTGAGGTTCACCCATTTTTGCCAGATGAAAATACCTAGGGAATGTCCCAAGAAACATATGTTAATTTGTGAGACAACCTTGCCATATAAATAGAAACAAAGGCAATATAAGAGAGATGGCCATGAGAAACCAGAAGAAAATCATCTCAATGTGTAGAATACAGGGAACTCCCAAATAAATCCGTTAGCCTTTCACTAAGGTATACTTCCAGCAGGATTAGCTTCCCTGGAAGCACGCTTAGCATTCACTCCTCGCACCACGGAAGCCCAGCCTGCAATCAGAGCAGCCACAGGAGGGGAGACCCCTTCCCTGGCTGAGGCCTGGCCCCGTAACACCTCGCCCCGCGAGAGGGGAAACCGCGCAGCCCGGCGGCGGGCAAGCACCGCCCTGCGGGGAGGATGCG
>NW_009259030.1:947143-949399 GCF_000687185.1 Egretta garzetta | reverse complement strand
AGAGGCCTGTGAGGGCGGGAGCGACCGGCCTGGCGTTTGCAGGCCTGGGGGCGCCCCTCGGAGACGTCCCCGCTGCGCTGAAGCAGGGTTGGGGGCAGGGGTTTAGTTCTCGGCTGCCGAGAAACACGGGCTGCTTTGAAGGAACATCCTTAGGTCGGGATCTGCCAACACGATTCCCACACGTTAACCACTGACCTACGCGGTGATGGAGTAGTGTGTGATCATGTGGTTATGGGGGGATCACGTGGGGTGTGGGGATCATATGGTATATGGGGGTCATATGGTACATGGGGATCATATGGTATATGGCGATCATATGGTATATGGGGGTCATATGGTATATGGCGATCATATGGTATATGGGGGTCATATGGTATATGGGGGTCATATGGCACGTAGTGCTTCCACGCATCAGCAGGGCGGGCATTGCCCTCGGCCATGAAATCAAAGCATCACCCTGGAAGGTGCTTGCATCGTTCCCTCAACTGAGTACACTGAACCTGAGCGCATAAAGACCGTAACAAGCTGGGCTCCATTGGTTTTCTCTCTGTTTTGTTTCAGGAGGAGTCGAAGAAAAAAAATTGTGGATTTAGGCTTTTCACCCTGTGGATCGGGGGGAGCCGGGCGTGCTGGCATCCCCTCTGCAGGGATTTCTCCCTGAAATGGCCAGCGGGAAAGGATTTTTTGACGCTTGGCCGTTTATGTCCCGTTTTCTCTCTTCCTCAGCAGATGGCAGCAATGGCCTTTGACAGGGACGCGTTGCGTGTGCATGCAGTACCATTTGCAGATTCACTTTCCAAGATTGATCATTTCATCAAAAAAAAAGGTTTCGATTTGAATGATAATTACTTTGGATCCCCTTAATTATTTCTAAAACAATGCAAAGAAACTCAGAATAGTTATGTTTGACTAGAAAACCTGAAAATTACAGCTCACATTTTACTGGATAAGTGAATATATATTTAAATATCCCAAATGAAACAACAGTCTACAATTGGCAATGAGTGCAACCCTGGCTGCAAAACAGGCTGATCTATTTTCATTTGTAAGCAAAGTATATTTTGGAGAGGAAACGACCCCCTTTGAGACATTTGTTCTCAGATGGTGTAGCGCGTGCCTGTCGCATAGGAAGGAACTTGAGTGAACTTGCCGAAGAAGTTTCTCCCATTATGAAGTTCAATGGCGTTGTTCTCCGGCAGCGCCGTGCAGTATTTACACATTTACATGATGTTGCCGATTAATTATTACATTATTTCTTAGTCTCATCTCTTCATTACTTAGTCTGAGTTAAAGGGTTGTCCTTTTCTCTGTATTCACACAGATTGATGCCATCAGTGTGATTACAGTTTAGTATTTATCCATGTATACATATATATGGATATGGCCTATACCATGTTTTCAAATATAGGCTCAAGGATTTTTATTTTAAGTAACTAGGCCTCAATTTATGCATATTGTCCAAAGGAGGGTATTCTTGCCATTTGGTAACAACTTACAATTTTGATTTAGGGAAAACTGCAAGTAAATTGATCTGGGTGCAATCTGTATTTGTCAGTAGTCTCTAGACTGACAGATCCGATGCCATCTGATATCTGAAGCAGTATCTTCACATTTTCTGCCCTTTATGCCATTACTTCTACTTAAAAAGTGAGACAAAGGTCCTTACATTAAGGACTTTGTGGTGCCCCAAGATGTGAATTCATCCAGTGTTCTTTTCAGAAACACATCCATATGGACTGAAATGCCAGGAGTGTGAATGGCTTGCTCAGACCCAGGAGCCTGGGTACAGAAAGCTCTTATTCTTTGTGCAGAAATACCCTACTGGGCAGCCACAGTGGGCAGCACAATGCTGAAGAAACAACAGGGTAAGGTGGTTTGCCCATGTTGAGTTTGGTTTTCAGTGTCTCAGCACAGGACCGGGGCTAACCATCCCTTTGTGTGCCAGTACATAATCTGTTAGTAAGAGCCAGCTTTAAGAAAACTGAAAAGCACAAAAGGTCATTTGATTCCAAAATAAATATTGCATGTTTTGACTTTTTTTTGACAATCAAGATTTTAAAAAACAACCTAAAGAATGAAGAAGTTTAAAAAGTTGCCACCAGTTGCCACTTTACTACCACGGCTATGGAATTTAGGGTCTCCGCAGAGTGAAGGAGCGCTCTGGTGTAGGCATTGAACTGGGACTCTGGTAGCCTCCCGTGCCGTAGGCTCACTGTTTGACATGAACCAGTCATTCAAATCCTCCATATTAAGCCA
>NW_009259030.1:940706-947096 GCF_000687185.1 Egretta garzetta | reverse complement strand
TCATTCAAAACATCAAAATACGTTACCACATTGCTTCTTTCATCAGCTGGTGATCTCATCGGTTGAGAATCTAAACAGTTTGGAGCAGAAAATCATGTACGATCAGCCAGGGGGATCAGAGATGGCTTTTCTTTTCTTTTTTTTCTTTTTTTTTTTTTTAACATGGTGTTTTTTTCTAAGTATTACTTCAATGCAGACAAATAATTGTTTTGCAGAAGCAAAAGTACTCCAGGATGGAGATGCAGATATTACCAAGGCACGTAAATATGGAACTAAGAGCATGGTTTTCAAATACAACCAAGGGCACAGTTCCATGCTGCAACTAAAAAGTTTTCTGCTCTGGAAAGGAAGGTCTCATCCCTTCACCCTCTTCCTCCACTCTTTCTTCCTGGTCCCGCTCTCCTATTTTCCTTCACTGCTCCTCCAGCCTCCACTTCTGGCTGTACAGTCCTTTCTTCTCACTACTTTGTACTATCACCGTCAAGCATTGCAAAGTAAACTGATGCAACTCCAAACCCCACAGAAAACATGACTGTAATTTTTCTGGATTATGTTTTCTGCGCTTCTAGTGAGTTAAGTCAGCTCACTGTGCTATCTACCCTGTGAGCATCAGGGCAAGCTTTTAAGAGAGGAGAGTGCATAGGCAGAAGGAGGGAGGAGGTCGGGGAGTTGGTTAGGGGAAAGGTTCTCCTTGTTTCTGTGGCAGCAAGCTCTTAGTTTGTCTCAAATCATCTTGTTACATCATACCCCAAAAGTTTGGCAAGGAATAAAAAGCACCGCCTCCAGAGATGCACGAGAAAACCCACGTAGTAGGAGGTACTAACGCACCTTTGGTTTTATTGGACTTTCCAGACTTTGATTTCACATTCTTTTAACAGGAGCTGAGCTTGATTCTCTACTGCCTTGCACTCAGTGAACTGTGCAGCAAGGATGTAAAATGCTGTGACTTCAAAAAGTAGAAGATGGTGGGGGGGAGGGGGGAGAGGCAAGCACTTGTTTTTCACATTATCTCTGTGATCTTCTTGAGTTGTAGTGGCCAAGACAGGGGATATAACGTCAACTAATGAAAGAAGAAAAAAGGTTTCAGCCTCATTCTTGGTAGCATGGCTGATTCTCAGAAGACCATGGATGACCCTTTCCAGCCCACAGGGAGCTGGTAACATTTCTGTTTACAGTGGTTCCAAATGAGAAATAAAGAACGATGGTGAGTGTCATGCATAGCACTCTACAATTTGCTTTTTGCTACATTTCACCTCTTTATAAATAGAAATAAGGATACTCTCTAATACAAGCCCACCACTGATAATACATCACAATTACTACAGCATCTCCAAATTGTGGGAATGAACCTGGACACCCCTTCAGCAGGTGGAGAATCAGTTCTCTGCCTCAAAGACCCTTCACCTTAATTGATTGCTTTAATTAAGCTAACTTTGTTTTTCTTCATATCTAATTTTAGGCAAATTGGCATGTTTCATTATCAGACGTTCCAGTTCTGTTAATTCAGCAGCAGTGTGTACAGTCTGTGCCATTGCAGCATGCTACGTTATTTTAGCAGATTTTGAATCCAAGCATTGTACAAGCACAGTAAATACAAACTCCATTTTTACGTATAGTCTTAGAACAGTGCTGCTCTCTTCTGTGCTAGAACATATTTCTTCCATTTTTGATTGCTGTTGCACTCTAAATAATAAATGTGAGGGAGGTTTTTTTCCCCACACTGTCTGAAAAATAACTCCAGAATGAAACTCGGTTCCAGTCTCTTGTTGGGTTTAGGTTGAGTGTTACATCTTACAGCCTAGTTGAGCAATGAGCTCAGGAATTTCCTTTTTTGGTGATTGTTACAGGCTTTGTTGCAGGATATGCCAGGGAGGAGGGGAAGAGAAAAGGATCCTGTTGGGGGTGAAGGGGACTTAAGCAAGCTTTATGTCTCCATCTGCTGTGGTTAATTCCCGTCTCCCTGTCTCCTGCTGTGGCTTTGGGAATTAATGAATTTGCAGTGCAGTGCTATGCTGCCTTTTCTTTCCGACAACTCAGACTAAAATATCAGCTGCAGCCTATTGGTGTACCTACTAATGTAGGAAAGAAGTTTAATGTTCCCGTCATGTAAAAATTGGAGCACACCAATCTTCACCGCACATGACAGTTGCACTGCTTTTTGCTCTGCAGCCTATTACCACGGGTATCGGAACAGATTCAAATCTCAGCACAGAGCCTGGATGGTTATTTAGCAATGAAACAGGTATCTCACTACTCATTAATAATTCACATGGCTCAAAATCCAGGCACATTTTGATAGAATCAGCCAGCACTCTTATAGTCTCAATGTCAATTCTGGAAGCAACCCTGCTACCTGATTGTTAAGCCAGACATTAATGTTGGGTCTTTACTCGATCACATGTCTGTGGTGACTGCCTGTTGTAACTTGTAAATTAACATGTCTCAAAAAACATGTCTGCATGGCATGAAGAAGTAATCCCTATCCAGCCATCAGCAACCTGGGTAGCTGTAAACGTGTCATATTGCCAGGATAAACTGCGGGATTTGCAGCACTGCGGTTTTGCCAGCAGTCTAAGTCACGCCTTTGTCTTCAGAAGAAAATAGTAACAGATAGGAACCACGACAGGCAAGCACTAATAAAAGGAGCTGGAAAAAATTCCCAGTTTGAGTATGACCTGATGAAACTGGGTTTTCCTTTCTGTATTTTTGCCTTACAGAGAACAGCTGAGCAAAGGATTATTTGTACCTTCCATCACGGAAGAGCCTGTCCTAACCCTGTGCAAGTTCAGCAGTATAAAACATGTTCTCTATGTTACTGCCAATGTCAGTAAGCCTGGGAGTGATTCGCTTCAGGCATTCAAATCATGGATAATTCACTACATCCTCCTAGCAGATGCTCAGAACAAGGCATCTACTCTCCCAGGGCTCCCAAACAGTTCACAGAAGGATCTTGCTATGGTTCTACAAGAGCAACTCCCTTGGTCACTGGGAGCAGTGTGAGTGGATTCAAAGGTGCAGTTGTAAGACCTAGAGGAAAGCTGGATGCATCTGGCTCATAAAGACTGGGCTAATTCTTCCCTTTTTCTGCAGCTTTCGGTCTTGTTCCTTGGGTCTACTGGAGACATGTTTATTGGGGTGATAATGAACTGCCGAAGAAGCAAGACAGATCACTAACCTAAATAGTGTTTCTCACGCTCTACAAAAGCTGTGTAGGAAAATGGGTTGAATTCTGGAAGCTTGGAAGTTGAATGATAATCATCACATTGAACAGCTGGTGAAAGGAAAAGCTGGCACCCAGGCAGTAAACCCAGTCCAAATATTACACATGAGAGAAGTATACAGGTCGTTTTATGAGAGTGAAGATATAGTTGCAGCCTTCCGGTCTGGTTGGTTTTTTTTTTTTTACAAAAACAAAAACTCTCTATATTTAACTTTTTTAATTTCTCTGCCACCTTCAGGACATAAGCATTGGTATCAGAGCAGGATGTGCGGGTGGGGAGATTTCCAGAGTCTGCAGTAACAAAAGTGTGAACTGCATAATCTGGGTAAATCCCCTAAGAAAAAATCCAATCCCTAAAATAACATTTTTCAGAGCAGAAATAGAGCAGTTTGCAGGAGGTAGCAAAGGAAGAACAAAGGTGATTAAAAGAAAAAAGGAGCCCACTGAGGCCATAGTTGATAAGAACAATTTTATCTGTAACCTCAGCTTGCCCGGCACAGAGGAGTATTTAGTGCACACAGCAGCTCAGACTTAAATCTGAAATATTTAAAATATTTCAGATTTTCCTGCACATGGATGGAAAAGTGTCAAAGGATACATGGTAGCAGGCTTTATAACAGCACTTAAGCAGAGAAGATGTAGGATACCTAAAAAATTCATCAGGCTTTGTCTCCTTATCTTAACAGATAGACTTACAGTAGTTTTAAGATACTTAGGGCTTAGTTATATTTAATTCCTTTCTATTAAGGATACAGAATTTCTGTACCATGCAATATATAATGGTGCCAAAAGCCTTGAACAAAAGGAGCGTGCTCATACGCTCAGTGTACCACTGCACCATCATACAAGGTCAGGTTCCAGAAATGAGAGACCTGTGTTAGCAGGGTGTTCCAGCTCACCCAAGGACCCCCTTCAGAAAGGCTGTGTAGTTTGTGTGTAGAGCTCTACAGACTTGTCCTCACGTCTTCCAGCTCTGCAGCCAACTTGGTCCTAGGCAAGTGGTGTATTTCTTACCTAACAGTAGAAAATAGTGAACAGTGAAGAGTCCCCAGTTCAACAGTGAAGTTACCAGTTGATAAAGGTATTGCAAAACAGAAATAGTTAGCAGCTCTCACTGAAATCAGCTCCTGTGCTTATACCAATGGCACCCAAATCTGGCTGTGTTGACTTGTTTCCTTCCTTACGGTCATCCTTATTTTTTTCCCTTTCCAATATCTTAGCTTGCCCATCATCAGTTTGAATGCACTATGGAAAACTCAGAATGGCTGATCTCGTCTGCTACATCCTGCTAGAGAACTACCAGATTCTCTACCACTTCAGCCCCAAATCTGTGATTGCTTTCTTACAACTGTGTGCATCTTTCTACATGTGTTGTATCAAATCTGCACCTTCTCTTCCACAACACGTCAGCCTGTCCAGTTCTCCCACACACAGAGCCAAATCTTGTTTGCTCGTGGTTTCTCTCTTGCCTTGACCCTCGCAGCATCTTCCCATCAGACCTCCTACCATGCACCGCACCATACCATGTTTACAGGAGATGAAGTGCAGTTGCCAAGACCCCTATCTGAACATTTGATCAAATCGCTCCCTTCTTCATGTCCCTCTGCTACCTCATCTCTTATCTCATGAAGAAATCAAGCTGCCAGTCAATACATTCAAAGAATTTCTTAGCTCTCCCCCCACTACTTACCACCTAAATCTCTCCTCCCACCACATCCTCTCATCTCCAGCAGCATTGCTCCCCTCAGAGGTCTATGTGTTGGCGTCTCATCTCTTTGCTGTCCTGTATGCCCTGCTTTTTCTGAAGAGCTGCAATGTCACACCCTTGCATTTCTATTTATATTCAATTTTCTGAGAAGACATCATTGCCAACAGACTGCAACCCCCCTTGGCCCCAGCAGCAAAGACTTTTCAGGAAGTCCTTAACACACTACAGTTAGTGCAAAAAGAGACTAGAAAGAATAACATAGTCCTAAGTAAGTGTTCATAGCTAAAAATGCAATGACTTTACAAACTGGTTATAAGTTTGTCCGTAATGACAGAAATCAAACAAAATGCTATTAAGATCAACAGCCCTTTTGGGGGGATTCACTGTTGGTCACAGAGTGAAGTCCATGCAGCTTGTCAGGGCACTCTACTGTCCATGTTCTGATTTATTAATTACAAGAAAGGATCTCTGAGCATAATTTAAACCATAAAATTCTCAAGTGTGAAGAAAGTTGTGTGCACACAAAAGTTCTATATTTTACAGGTGCAAGCAACTAAACAAGGTCTGGAAGTATCTGAATAGCTGCTGTTTACACAGAGCGCAGTTTTAGAAAACTCACAGCAGACTCTGCATTTTTCAGATATGTGCATTGCGTGAGGCAAACAGTTTTGTAGAAGAACTGGGAAATTTGGCCTGAGTATTGATCCTAGTCTACAAATAGATATGAAATCCCCCTTGGCAGCAGTGACGATTTTTCAGGAGATCACAGACTTGTCTCAACTTTCTTGTTCAGCCACAGAGTTCCTTGGAACTCAGTCACTTTGCCAAGAAACAAAACAGCTTCGCTAGACTTGCACACGATGAATACTGCATCTCGTCTTCAGCAAGACCACCACACATAGGCAGAGAGAGAGATGGAGGGATCAACCGCACAACAGCTTCTGTTTGTCCTTGTTTCTGTTCCATGATACTGCATTGCCTTTAGCAAATTCTCTTACAGATCCACACGTCAAATGCTATCTTTAAATTGTATTTTTATGGGAAATGCAGGTTCTCAATTCGCATTGGACACAATTGGTAAGGAATGTTTGATGATCCCTGGAACATGCTGCCTACACGGTATGACATAAAACAGCAAGGAAGGAATATGCCACCTCTTTTTTTGGGAGGGATAACCAATACATTCTGTTGAGAAATATGGTTCCCAAGTCTGTCTACGAACTGCCCTATAAAATCCAAGTCTTCATTTAAACTGAGTTTGCAATTCTGATATTTGTTCAGATCTTTTTTTTTTTTTTTTTCCCTCATGAACTGAATTTAAAATAACAAAGTATCTGCTTTGGAGCTTGAAAACAACTCCAAAAATATATCAGCAACAGGGAGCTATCACCTTATACCCTAATGGTATGTTGAACTAAACCCAAAAGTCAGCACTGGTAAATGATTTAGATTGAAATAATTT
>NW_009259030.1:902754-940668 GCF_000687185.1 Egretta garzetta | reverse complement strand
TTTATAGCATCAGCAATGCACTTATACATCACTAATAAAAAATAAACAAAATATTAAAAATGGAAGAGCAGAGAAAAATAAATTGCATTTTCAAATATACCACTGCTGTTGTACCGAGCACATTAGGTACTTTTTTTTTTAATATATTTCTGTATTTAGCCTGGTGCCGCCTGCCCTGAATGGTGCCCTGAGGTGCTGAAGAAGCCAGTTTTGCTCGGTTTGATGTTTGTGCTCGCTTCACTGCTGATTACGCTGGTCTTGATTGCATCCGCAGAGGGCACGTTGTGCCTGTGCCTCCTGGAACATCCAGCCACAGACTCATTAGACTGCACCTGAAGCCGTCAGTAATCAGTAAATAGTAACCAGTGATAATTAATTAGTTATCCATTATTGTAACCATTTGTTTTCATTTTAAATACCTAACGACTACAAATATTTATCATTCTTCATACAAGTATATTCTGGATATCATTTTCTTTGCTTATATAGTAGGAACTTCCGTGTTATGTGGGAAACTTCCTCAAAATACGTTGTATGAAATCTTTGAGACACACAGTCAACTGTTAAATACTCCAAAGGGGAAGGCACCATTGCCTTGAAAAAGAAGTAAGGATGCATGACCTACTTCTGAAAGGACAGGAGAGACACTCATCCTATACATCCACGTTCAGTGTGTGCATTTGTAACTGTATTTACTAAATGGGCGAGTAGGAGACAGATGCTTAATCATGCCACACCTCTTTTTTAATTAATCTCTAATCATTGACTCACATCTACTGAATGTCCCTCAAGTGTTATTTTTTCCACAACATTTACCTTAGCGTATATTTCAACATGTGCTGTTCGTTTTATGACTTCAGAGAGGATGTGGTTATGGTTTGACAGAAAGGAAGCTTTGCTGTAGATGGGAAGATAAAGCTCAAAGCACCTACGCTGCCTTTTGAACACCTTTTTCTTCTTTTTTTTTAAATTAACTGTCTTCCTTCTTGTGTCTCTTTATTGGACGGGCGCTCAGCACATAGGGCAGACATCCCATGTCCTGGGAGACGACTATTTTTGGCTCAGCCATGAATAACTGCGTGCTCCTGGAGGAACTGCTGATCAAAAAATCCCAGCAGAAGAGAAGGACTTCACCCTCCAACTTCAAAGTGCGCTTCTTTGTCTTAACAAAATCCAAGCTGGCTTACTATGAACACCGCCATGGGGTATGTCAGCCATTTTCTCTCTCATAATAGAGTAATGGAGGGAAGGATGAAATTTGTTAAAGGAAGGGAAGGATGCTAATGGAGGGAAGGATGATCTTTTTAAAATTTTATTAACATTTCTGGTCCTTACTACAGCACCATTTACTGAAAACTGCGGAATGGTCAAACGGGTCATTTAGTGCTTCTGGTCCGTGGGCATTTGGTGTGCATGGGGGAATAAGACCAACTTGCTATTTTATAGAAAGGATCTAGTTTTGTTGTAGGAATTTAGCACGGGCGGTTGTAACTGGTGTGCATAACAGCCGCTTGAGCCTGTGCCTGGTAGTTCACATGAGTACGGGGGTGACCTGGAGTGGCGTAGCGCAAAGATCACAAGTGTACCCTAATTACATCTGCAAAAAAAGTCATCCGCAGATCTTCACTCTCTCATTCTTTTCTTCAGAGCAGCAGACTGATGGCTCGTAGGAGACTAGTCTTGCATTTTAAAATAAATTCAGCTGCCGTGTGTAACATCTAGTCTTCGGCGTCAGCTTCAGAAGGGATGCCATGATGAGATCTGCGCTCAGACTAGGCTTGCATTTCCCTGATTTGCTAAATATGAAGAAAATTAGAAGTCAATCTGTGCACCCCATTGTGCTAAGTGTTCTAGTGAAGTGAGAATTATTTCCTTCTATTTAGCTGGATGTTTGCTGAGCCTCGTTACGGTTGTAAATAATATTGCTTGTTTTCCAACAGTCACTGAACATGCTGTTAATCCATTATGTTTAGGCACTGTTACTGTACACAGCACAGAAACAGGGATCATGCTGCCTTGGTATCCAGCACTGGCAACTTCAGACCATCTGATCTTGCTCAGTTGCAGAAAGTTAAGTTAAAATTGAACCCAACAAGAAAAGCCAAGTATGCTGTGCCCTTGTATTTTATCATAACCAAGTCAAGGTTGGATACCAGCTTTAAGGATTAATAGTAATTTTTACTTTCAAGTTACTTCTCTCAAATATACCCAACAAAATTTTTTTCTTGCTTTTATGTTATAGTCTGTATTTTTCTTACCCCCATATTTAAATAAGATAATATTTATTGCTGCATACTGTGTCTATATTTGGTTTGAGACTCTCTTTGTCTGCTATCCAAACTCTCCTGCAAATGCTATTATTTTAAGATTTTAAATTTAATTGTAACTATTCCACTTAATTATTCTGGGTTAAATTTTCAAAATAATCAAAGTGATTCTGCTGTAGGGATTCAGAGAAATCTTCACAACTAGTTTTCTTTGGTGTTTTCTGACTCTTGGTGGACTTGAGATGAATTCAGTATACACTTTGCCTAGATACTTTTGCGGAATTGCAGTAGGTGTCTGTCGGCATCTTTAGACACTGAAATAGTTTGGAAAATCTGACTCGGTGGCTTTCAGTGGGGCAATGATTTCATTTGCTATGTGAGTATCTCTGGAAATTTTCTCCCCTAGTCTTCCTAAAGGTCAGTTAGGCAAGATGAGGGTTTGGTATATTATCTACTTTATGTTTTATACTATGTATTTTAAACATGCACATATTATATATGTGTAGACATGTATATGTAAACACACGTGTAACTTTAGGCCCTTATGCACATTTGAGGGACAGTGGGTATATCTGTAATTACAGGGTTGATTTTCCATGAAACACTGATTTTTTTCTGACACAAACTGTCAAAATCAGGTTGTTACATGAATAGAAGAACTTCGTACAAAACTGGGAGAAAATAGTTTGTCCTCTGAAGTACTCCCAGAACCGATCCTCAGTCTCTGCAGTAATCCTCCCCCAAATTAGACCATCCTGGTGAGACCTCCACGTGGTCAGGTCATTGCTGTTCTGGAGAGGAAAGCTTAGGGCAGCCTATGCAAGTATCATCGTGTTTTGTGCTGAGAATGAAGCGAGCCCCCAGCAATGGAGTTCACAGCTAGTGAAGGGAAAAGTACAATACCTGCCTGACATGTGGGCTATGCCCATCCCAGCGAGGAAACCAGGACTGGGGAGCGTGCGCAGGCAGTGAAATCGGTCGCCTGTAATCCTCATTCTCTAGTGCAGGCCCTGGCACAGCTTTGGCTCTGCTCCGTGGGGACTCTCTCAGATAATTTGTGGGGCTGGCAGGGGTTAGCACAGGCTGTCACCACTGCCAGCAGGCAGTTTGCATATGGTCCCCCTGCTCTGGAGGTTTAGGGCAAAGTGGTGAGGACATTGCTGTGCTCTGCCAGCTGGCTGCTGTTGATGGGGAGTATTCCCAGGCATGTGTACTGTACCATGTAGATGGGGCCAGCAGCTGTCCGGGCTTTTAAAGTATGGATTGTTCAATGGAAATCTCTGTGGATGTTTGCTTTAAGAACCCCTTACCAACCTGTTCAGTGAGTCCCTGTACTCAGAGTTCGGTAGTGTACAGTGCCCACCCCTGTGGTCCCTGGTCAGGCAGTGACAACAGCCTGTGCATGAAGTCGGGTAAAACAACTGCAAATTGCTTAATAGTTCAAGAAGTCTCACTGATTTCAGTTGGGTGGCTTAAAGTGAAGCATACACTTATGGATTAAGCCTGAGTTTATATGTTTTGCCTGTACTTAACAGAATTTAGCACCCAGCCCCTTTCTCTGCTTTTTGATGCTGTGGGTATAAAAAGGTGTTTAAGCGTTTATTGTAGCAGTCCAAAGCAAGGAAATAAACAGGTCAAAGGGGTATAGGGATCATTCCGTAAATGATACCAAATCTGTCCAGACAACCAACATCATAAAGGCAAATTTTTGCAGTAACTGTAATAGCATTTTTGTCATAACGGCCGTAGCCAGACAGAAAGCACTGTTCTCCTCAGGGGCCAAGCACACAATCGCCATTAATGTTAATGAAAGATATTTACATATCTCATTAGCAGAGTGAGCCCCCAATAACCGGCAACAATAAGAAGCTGTGTTTTCTGGAATTCATTATGAAGTGCACAATGCAGGGCTGTCTTAACATAAAGCAAAGCTCTGACAACAGGCACATGTATTCAGCCCCCATCTCTACTAAAATACATGAGAAATGCCTTTATTATAACATGCAAATCAATTCCACGGGCAAAAATTCTTTGTTTCCAGGGTCTGATTTTATAGCTACTGTACGTGTGAGCAAACAAGCACATGGGAGTAATCATTTTAACTATTTCAATGAGTTTGATTCTCACCAGAATAACCAGCAGTGAAGAGGCTGTGTGATACCCTCTGGGTGCCAGTACACTTGCAGTAGTGCAGAAGAAGCAGACAAGTGAATCCCTTTGGTGAGGCTTCTAGGACAGAGTTTCAAATGTCCTTACTTAGCAAAAACACTTAAACTCGTGAGTTACCTATATTCCATTCGCTTAATAGCTTATGGTGTTTGGTAAATCCTTCTCGTTAGCAGACAGGAGAGTGAAGAGAGGTAGTTTAGGATTTCAGACACCAAGTAGAGGCTCTGGTGTAGTCTTTGGCATGTCACATTCTTACCTGATGGGGACAGCCAGAAACGAGCATTGCTCCCTGTATTTCAAGTTGGCTCTAGTCTAAAAGTGGCACAGATGTCTGAGGCTGATGCCACACATCATGAATAGGCCACTGTCCTCTGCACTGGTACCATGCTAATGTGGTACCATTACCATTACATGATCTCTGAATCAGAGCTGCTCATCTTGGGGTGGCTCAGACCTCCAGAGAGTGCTTGGGTCTGTCTGCATCAGCTATGGAGAAGTGCTCCATGTCCCTATACCACAGTTTTCCCTCTTCAAAAACAGGCATTTTGACCTATGCAGGCATTCTGAGAAGTATTGCAGGGCTGGGAAAGTTGACCTAACACCTGGGAAGTTCAGACACATTATATTTTCAAATCTTGTCTCTTCGTCCAGCTTTTAAAGGCAGCAATGAAAGGAGCACACAGAAAAGGACCGAGTTCCCTTTTCATTTACAACAGCACCATTCTTCCTACACCGGTCAGATGCTCAGGAGGTCACATAGCATGAGTCAGCCTTGTCCCAGGAGCATTCATTGAAATCTTTGATATTCAGGTATAAAGATGGCACTTCAGCGTGTCTTGAAATTTGCTTTTGGCCTCTTGTTCCAGGAGAACAAAGGAATAAACTTGGCTGAAAAGCCTTTTATCAGCATCCTAGAAATGCTTCAGTTGTTGCTGTTGCACTGTCTACATGTGGGATTACTTGCAACAGTCCGGCTGCCCACAGTAAGAAAAGCAGCGCTTTGTTCCTCAGCCCAGCAGTCCATTTTACCTTGATTATTCTACACAGAATCCATCCTGCCCTGGAAAGTCTTATTTTTTTTTCCCTGAGACTCTAATGTAAACAGACTAAGATTTTTCTTCTGAAGATCTCCATTTTGGCATAAACCATTTCTCATTGCTTTGTATATTCTGAATACCTTAACAGTCATAAAGCTGTAATCCTAATCTAAAGCGAATTTAATCAGGGTATTAGAGACTGCTTCCAAATAAATACATATCTGAGTAGATATGTTATTCTTCATAACTTGTCATGTATTTATTAACAAGTTCTGCTTGCTTGCCAGAATTTGCAATACCATCTGGCTTCTGATGCATATCTCCAACTGATTTATTAATAATACACATATCACCCACAAAGAAGTCCGGCTTGGCATCTGTCTACATCACACCTGTTTCAATGAATTTTTATGTAAAAAAATCAATACAACCTTAAATAAGATGGAGACAAGGTACAAACCCGTGCCTAATGTTAAATGTAATCCTTTAGTACACCCCTGTAAATTTAAAATGGATTTTTTTAATAGTCCGAATTGTATTATTAGTGTTGAAGGAGGATTAAGTTCATATTGTTTGCCACAATATGAGCCTCACTTCTCTTGTGAAATCACAGAGTCGTGGTAATACTGTTTGGAGGGCACTTCTTAAACTCATCTCATCGGACTCTGTGCACGGGGCCAGCATTAGATCAACACTCGGAGCAGGACTATCGCCAACGCTAGAACAAGTTGGCTGTAGCGTTGACTAGCCACCACTTGAAAGCCATGGACAGAGATTTCACGTCTTTGGGCAACCTGTTCCAATGCATCTTACCAAATGTTTTTCTGGATATTTACAAAGTTACCGTCTATTGCAATTCTTGTTCGTGACTTCTGCGGTGTGATTCAGGGTAGTGACATTGTCTAGACAAGATTGCTTTAATCAAAATGCAGGCTATTCTCTGTCTGGTGTCTGCCTTTCTAGCTCTACACCTGTGTGGTAGAGTCAGATAATAAAAATAGCTTTTTTTCATTTTATCTTCCAGAATTTGATTATAATAATTTTCTTTTTGCACATTCTGTGGCTATGTGGTTCTGCTCCTACTAGATCTTTGCCTGGGTATTTATTGACCTTTAATCTTTCAAGAATTTTTAAAAATTACTTCTGAGCAGTGTCTCCCCAGAAAATGTCAGATAATTCAATTTTCTTTAAATTACAAAGCCCAAATCTTTCTTCTGTTGGAGAACATTATGGATGTGGCAAAATCTTCACCCCATGTTTTCTTTTACATCTTTAAGGAAGGAATACCTCTTAATATGAATGTACTGCAATAAATATGGGCTTTCCTAATAGTTACCTTTTATTAGACTTTTCAGCTGTGGCCATTTTTACTTCCAGTGCCTGCCTCTGCTTTATATTGCAATCAACATTGTAACTGATACTGTTGCAATGCCTGCCTCTTTGCTTTATACTCTTTCATGCTTTCTGACCAATTTTTTGTTGTTGTTCTTAAAGCTTATACTTTTTTAATGAAACAGTGATGGCACTTGGTCAATTTAATTTAGCTTCCCTTCTTTCATTGAATCTTTCATTTACTGCAATCTACTTCTCCTCCCAGTCTTTGCTTGAGTCAAGAATAGCTTTGAAGAAACTAATAGTCTTCAGAAGTTGTTCCATATGCTTTTCTGTAACATAAAAGACTTATTTCCATCATATCAGAAAGCTCATTTGAAAGCCAACAATCTTCCTTTTTTTTCCTTCTGTTTCTTGATGGTGACGTTGATTTTCTTGTCAAACCACTTGCACTGATCGTAGGTGTGCGCACCTTGAGAATCATCTCAGACAGGACCTGAGACAATGTGAATGTTGGAAGTGGCTTCGTCTGATTTTAAAATAGGAGTCCAGTGAAAATACTGGGCTATTGCAGATGTGTGAGGCCCTGTGATGGACCAAGGGAAAAATGCTCTTATGGCCAAGTGTGCTTTTCCACCAGATCCCTTTACTTCAACATTAAATAAACACAGCCCATGAAAATGTACATTTTGTACCATAGAGACCTTGCAGGAAGGTTATGGTTTCAATTTCCACATGCATGTCTTCTGTTTTCAGCTCATGTAATTCTGAAAATTGGACGCCTTAGCAAGCCTGGAGGGGTGAACCATGAACTGGGCAACTCTTGGCTAAGTGTGCAGTGTCTGAGGTCCAGGTCTTCAGTGTGTCTCTATTGACTTCTCTAGCCTTTTAAAAAGTTAGATTTCTCTGTTTTTAAATTATTTTGGTGGAAATGCAACACAGGGTCTGGCCTGCAGGACTTCATAAGGATAGTAGAATTAATTCTGCTGTAGCAGATGTTCCCCAGGTAAACTGAGAGTTTAACTGAGTAAATTGATAACAAACTGAGATTGTTTGCATGGAATGGGCTTTGGCTACAAACAGTATTGGCCTCAGAAAACAAGATCTGGTACTGAAATTAGTCATTGGGAGTGACATTGCCTGGTGAACAAACTGATAGCATGCAACCAGTGCATGCGGACAGCAGGCAGCACAATTATTAAGCAGCACCGTAAGGTCTCACAGGCAGATGAAATACTTACTTTCTGATGTAGGAAGCTGCCATGATTCAGCGTGTATTGCCATGTCCCATGGTCCAGGTGAGGGTGCGATCACGGAGATCTTTGCAGGTCCCTGGAAACAGGGCAAAAAGAAGTTAGTGGCTGCAAGTGCTCCAGTCAGGTCTGGCAGCAGCTGAGTTCGGCGGTGGAGTGCCCATGGATGAGTTATGGCAGTGAAGCAGGCGCAGCCCTCCAGCTGCCTCCCCAGGCTGCTAGGTGTGCTTCTCCATCTCTGCTCCTTGGAGGAACAGAGGCATCTTAGGCACTGTCTGCAGGTGATTTTGTTATTCAACACAATGCAACGCACTCTGCATCCAGGGCGTGCCCACCTCTAAAACACCTTCATGTTCTTTAGATGTAAAAACAGCTGTAAAACTTTCTTTTTTTTTTTAATTCAAGTAGGAGGACAAAATAGCCGTGATAGACATGTAACCCAGGCAGCTACATTTAGGGATTTAAATATCAAATATAAGGGGGTATATTGGAGGTATTAAAGCATAACACAATAGTCAGAACTCTACTGAAAATCCCAGTATTATCAATTACCACCTCTTTCTGATTTTCCTTTGGAACACTTAGTATTGGCAGGAAATGCAAAATCCCTTACAACTTTCTTCTAAAATTCAGATTGCTCAGTTTAGGTTTCAAATTTCATTTTAAAATTGTTTGAATTGTTTTATTTCTCATAAAACCTCAAACTATCAGTGTTCTTAAAAGAGGAAGAACTCCCAAAATACTGAATGATGCTAGGGTTCAGGCAAAATTTCTATCAATCCAGCAATCAACAGTTCTTAATATCCTAACTATTAATGATAAAAACAGCACATGCCACCATGTATAGATAAGGGATATGACAAAGGATAGAAAATAACTGTATCAACATGTGTTCAGGGAGGTTCAAGTTCATGTTCAAGTCTTTTTGTCAGTGGATAAATACCATAGCAGGAGAATTGCCATTAAAAATAAGGCCATGTTGTTCCAGTGGTATCTCATAATCTCCTAGTTACTATTTTCTTCTTAATTGCTATCTCAGCACCAACACATGACTATGAGAGACCTATAGTCTAAGTAGCAAATAAACTGGAGACTCTGCAACACCATAGGCATAAGCAGAATTTGGGCAGCTCAGCAATTCAAGAAATTCCTTTCCAACTTACTGCAGAAGCTCAGCAAGGCCTGAAGAAAGTCGTACCTGAAAGGCAGTAAGATTTAAAAAGATGATGTTTACCAAACCACAACAAGTTGAGCTCTCTGCCCCTGGAAGGTGTTTACACCTTGCATAATGGTTCTGCTTCACGTTGATAGTAATCTGGCTGCAAAGAGACAGATAGGTCCGTCAGAGTGGTCTGCTCGTTGACCCATTTGTTTCCTACCAGTGGTTAGATCTGTAAGTGCCTCTTGCCTTGAAGCCATGTACTCATTTCCTCCACAAAATGACGTTTGAAAAGCTTAAACAGAGCTTTAACATTGTATGGCTGTGATGGTAAATTTGGAGTTATGTGGAGAGAAATGAGAGCAAGCCATGGATATATGGTTCTATGTTGTTCCTATAGCTTAATTTAAGCACAAGAGTATGAAAGTGTGGTCACAGATCACACCAGAGGTCATGAGCCAAGTGGCTTGTCTCCAGGAGTGGTCAGTATCTGCCATTTAGAGCAGAACTACAAAAATAGCCTCAAGTGTTTTCCTGGAAGCTGATAGGGAGTATCTTGAAGAACCTGACTATACAAATGTAGACCTTTTTGAGCTCAGAGACAGCTGTGTGAGAGAAAGACTCTTCCATATTAAATATCTTTTTCCAATCATTTTGCAATCATCCTGAATTATTCTGAAGACAGGCATTTTTATGGTGGGATGTGTTGGGGGTTTTTTCCACTTTATTTCAGCCTGAGCTCATTGCTTTCAGGTGCTACCCGAGAACGTGTGCTGGGCGAGGAGCAGCCCACGCAGCTTCTCACCTGTGGCCATGTCCCGTTGCTCTTCATAGCTGGGGGAATATTTAAAATTGATTACTGTGCTCTTAATAGCGACATTGTAAAATTGTTGCTTTGTTACTTAAGACATCCACCCCTGAGGGGAACTAAGCCACCGCTGTGGGCTCTGGGAATACAGGAGCCCTCCCTGGTTTTAATTCTGTTCACTCTTAGCCCTAATCAGCTGAGTGGAAAGGATTTCTGCTTCTTTTTTTTCTGTCCTGTTGCTACCTGTGTAGCAACAGTGCAGGTGTTTCTGTTCTTAAAAGCAGTTGGGTCGCATAGCCACAGCTAAGGATACAACTTCACCTGTAGAGTCTTCATGGCAGGGCCAGAAAGTACACTAAGGGGAAAAAAGTGTGAAGATCCCAGGTTGAATTTACAGCACTTAAGTTCAGTAAATCCACTTTACTATATGGAAGTGCAGCAAAAGGACAGCAACACAGATGGAAGCCGAGCGCTGTATTTCCAAGTTTTAGAAAGGGAATTGATTTTCATGAAAAAGCCCTATTATAAAGTCACATGTGATGTTCTGCCAGCATTCAAGCACTTCCCCAGGGCAGCTGCATTGCTTCTGCTCCCTGAAACTAGCTCATGCCCTCTCCTGAGCCCATTTTGACCCCTCCAGCACGCCAGGGTGCACATGTACCACAGTTCAGAAACCAGCAGGATAAAGCTACAGGTGACAGGAGTATGATATGGTTAAGGTGTATTATTGTTACTGCTAAGTTGTCGTTACTGTGTGCAGTTACCGCATCACCAGTAAGAGCTGTGGACGGGGGCCTAGGGGGCGTTCACTGTGCGATTATAAGTCCCCTGCAGAGGTATGTTAGTCGTCTTAAGGCCAGTGCTTGCCGTGGTTCTTGAATGGTCTGCTATCACCAGCACATCAGTCTCCCATTGACACTCTAAAAATACTTCAATGTGTGCGCAAGCCTCTCTTCACACTTATATACACTTTATTCTGGTGGCCTGCAGAAGTCAAAGCTTTTGCTTACCACCACCACCACCACCCCCCCAGCCTGTTGCTGAGGGACTGTCTATAGCAATGAAAAAAACCACCTGGTTTGGTTTCACCACCTCAAATGCACAGAGTATGAAACCCCAAAATCAGCCAAGGGCCAAGCAAAGACCCCTCACATACTGAATCACCAATTAAGAATGGTTCCTTCTAGTCGAGATGGTAAGTGAGAACAGGGAATGGAGTTTGGCTCAGATTCTTACAAAAAAAACCCTGATGCTACAGAGAAGGTCATTAAATGCTCTTATTGGCGGAAATGTTTTTGCGGTTGAGCTTACGGAGGACTGGAATTTCCTACCTCACTCCACTGCAGCTGTAAATTAGCTTTCCCCTACCCTCCTACTGGGGGAAAATGTCCAGCTGCAACTGGGCCTTTGCTGGGGAGCAGCAGGCAAACATGGGCTCATGGACGGACCTTGTGGCAGGAGGAAAGGCTCCTGTATCCAAAGGGGGACGCAGCAGGGCTACAGAGGGGGCCGTACCCCTTTCTGCTGTGAGGTGCCTGGCTGGGCTGGGAGGAGCAGCCGGCATTGCAAAGGAAGGAACGCACAGGCGACGGGGATGAGGTACGGGGAGATAGAGGTGAACACAAACACCCAGTGACACAGAGCAAGGAAAACCCAGCTGCAGCATGGAGAGCCCTTGGTAGTGATCACTGCCAAGGAGTTTGGGGCCTCATGAATCTTAATTTCTTGGTTTTCCCCTCACCAGCACAAAAGAAACAAGATACAATCCCTTATACAACTTTGGAACCAAGCTGGCTTTATGAAACATGAGCATGCTGCCTTTCTGCCTGCCAGAAAACGCTGCCTGCTCCCTCTTCCCGTGCTGCGTGAGATCAGGCTCTGCCCACCCCTGCCTTACCTCTCCCTAGCATTTGGCCTCCCTCCCCTCCCTCTGCTTCCAGCACCAGTGGCCACTTTTTTTGCCAAGGCCCTTTGGTAAATGCAGTGGGGTTCGGCAAAACCTTTAAGCATCCACCAAGGGACCTTCAGCCTAAATGCTTGGTGCAGTGCTTTTAATGAATGGGCTTCACAAAGAGCAACAGCAAAGTGTTAGCCAGAAAGTAGCCAATTCCTGAGACTGCACAGTCCCATATCTTACAAGATCTTAGACATTCATGAAACCTGGGGGTGCAGAGCCATGGTCAGGAAATGTGCTCATGGAGCGGATTTGTGTCACCTGCAACGGTCACCAATGGCTCACTGAAGCTCCTGCCACAGGCTCCACATCCCCACCCTTGCCCCTGCCCCAAACCATGAGCTGGTGAAAAGTGATTCATTTGGTTGGATGGCCAAGCTGCTGTGGTGTGGGTGAGTAGCAGTGTTGGTGGTTGTGTAAGTCTTGGCACGTGACAAATGCCAGGTGGCTCATTCCCCAAGCAAGCATGGCAACATGCCTTGTGTGTTGCAGGTCAGGGCTATGCTGATTGTACCACAGTCCTAGTATTGAAGGCAAACAGGGACCACTGTGGTCACCTAGGGTATGCAGTGGACACAAACTAAAGGACTAAGCAGTGAAAGAGCTGCTGGAGCTGTGTGGCAAGAGGAGGTGAAGTACCAAAGACGAATCCTGTAATGCGTTGGGCTTGTGATGCCCCTGGCTCCATTCAGAGCTGTTGGCTCCCCTTCCTGGAATCACCATATTGCAAATAACAGACCAAAAGAAATAAGCCAGGACGGACCGATCTGCAGCACACTGTACTTCTCCTTGTGGGACAGCAGCATGCCTTGGTTATCTTTCCACACGCATTACACAGTAAGACCACTGATGTTTTTTCTGACCAACCAGCTAAAACATCTATTTAATTATACTCCGGGCAGACTGAAAACAACAAATGGAGATCTGTCAGCATGTTTTGTCTAGCCCTTTTTAGGAACAAGTCTCTGAGGTTTTTGGAGACCATTTTTAAGAGGCTTTTCCTCTCCACTCCCTTCCAAATGGCCCAGTTGCTTTTGTTGGATTAAAGTGCAGACAGGCATCACAAAAGCAGGGATATGATTAGCTTCCAGCCCAGTTTCTGGGTAATGCCTGGTTTGTGAGCAGTAATTCCAGTTGTCCGTGCTGCTACGGGGCTGTAATTGCTTTCTATCAGCAAAGTCCCATCAGCTGAGGATCTGCTGGGCAATGCACCGGCTGCAAGACGCACCCGGACATGGCATGGCAATGTGAGATTATGGGGAGCTTCTGTTGCTGAAAATACATGATTAAAAGGAACACAGTAGGTGATGAGAGCTGCAGAACAAGTGCACGAAGTTTCTTGAGAAGGCTGGACTCTGTCTTCCACCAAAGTCTGGAAAGGTATCACCAAAAAACAGTCTGCAGTGAAAAAGCAAGAGCATGTGGCTGGCACAGCCTCAGAGGAGGACTGCATGTGGTTAAGCCCTGGGACTTCAAAGGAATAAGATGAAGGAGGGTTCAATGCTAGCAAAATTGAAGGGTTTTATAGGAAATAAATGGCTTTGTGTCTCATGGAAGGGGTAGAAGTCCCAGGGGCAGAACCAATGATAGAGGAGGTTGTGGAGACAAAGGAAGCCAAGTCTGGAAAAAAAGTGAATAGACAAGAATGAAAGAAAATGCATGGTGAAAATGGGGTGCGGTAAAGCCTTCTAAGGCTTGGCAATACTCTTGATAGTTAATTGGTATTTACATTTAGGGGTGCTTTATGGATTTGGGTTTATTGATACAAAAAAATCCCACTCCACCCCATGGAGCTATGTAGGCAGACGCTGTTTACAGGAGATGGCGCTGGCAGTAAATCCAGAGGCAACGGTTGAACTGCAAGCAAATACAAATACAAAACCCAATTATACCAGCAAAGTTCTGCAAGATCAATGTGAGACCTCACTGTAATAATTTCCCTCTTTTTCCTCAAGTCCAAGTATACAAAGGCAAAGTACCCAGCCAGTGGAGCCTTGGGGCCTTTCTGTTTGATGGGCCACTGTGGCAAACCTCACTCCATCCCCAGTGGCATCAGCTGCTTCCCTGTTTTAGGCTAAATTTACTGATGGAAGGTAGCAACAGAGAAGCAGCGAGGGTCGGCACGGAGGCGCCGTGCAGAGGGGCAGGCGTCCTGCCCTGGTGATGGCCGCTGCAAGCAGGGCAGAGCTGCAGGGTCAGGGTGACGTGGGGAGCAAGGGGCGAGAGGGAGCTGGAGGGTGAAGGGCACAAAAGGTTGGGTTAGGGGTCCAAGGGAGGGCAAGGAAGTTGCTGAAGTCTTGCTGTGTCTCTGAATGACAACCTGTGACAGGTACAACACAGTCGCTGAAGTTCATGCTCTCTCCCATTGACAGTTGCCTGTGTTTGAAAAACAGAAGCTTTTGCAGTGTTTTTGGCGTTCTTAAATCTCACTGATTTCCGTCACGTTGTCGCAAAGCTGAGCTGGGAGACAGCTAGTATTTAATCCCTACTGAAAATGAATCAAAACAGGAAACCAGTTTGCCTCCGAAGAGCAAACGCATTTGTAGCGAATCCTTCAGAAGCTTGCACCAGATACCAAGCCTTAGCTCAGCTCCTGCCTGCCGCATGCCGGCATCCACCTCGCCCCGCTCTTGCAAAAGCTGTGTGCCACATGCCAAGGGGCTATGGGGCGAGGATTCAGTGGGAAATAGGGCACAGCAAGGGAGTCGGGATACTTGGATGTCTGTTCTTTTCTTACCCTTTCCTAACTGCCCATACTGTTATCTAGGTATCTGGCATATGATGAATAGTAATGCAGCAGAGGCTGCCAGAAAAATAGATTTGTCGGCAAGTTTTTGAGGGTATTATTTCTTACAAAATTTCCTGTTATTTTTTCTTAGCTAAAAACCCAGACAGAACAAAAACAGAGAAGTGTTTTGTTTCTTGGAAAACAGATGCAGTAAAAATGTTACATTTTAGATAAACTGCTTAGTTTTGAAATTCTCAGTATGCAAATATTTTTTAAAATTAGTTAGTAAACTGAACATTTCATGTACATAGTCCCTTTTGGTTAAAAAGACATTTCATTTTGTTGGAAGAAAAAATAAAACCTAAATGTCAACCAAAGGTTTTGACTGGTTCTCTAAGAATCCATGTGCTGAGTTGAAATATGTGTGTGTGCATATATGTATGTGTATGTGCAATTCATATAGAGGTGCCATATGTAAGAATGATTTTATACCTTTATGTGTCTTTATACCTTTAAATGTCTTACATAATCAGTTAATTTGCATCTGCTCCATTAAAATTAAATGTCCTGTGGGCATGACAGTCTTGTCTAATTATTCACTTAATCATTAGCATTAACCATGTGCTTTTCTCTGTCTTTCAGAAAAAAAGGACTTTGAAGGGTTCTGTGGAACTTTCCAGGATTAAATGTGTGGAAATTGTGAAAAGTGACATCATCATTCCCTGTCAGTATAAATATCCTTTCCAGGTGAGTCCATGGACCATCCTGATAGAGGTAGCACTTCATTTTGTATTTCAATAAAATTCTCCCTCACAGTGCAGTCATTAACGAACCCAACACCAAGGTGAACAACAACAAAGGAAGAAAAAGCAGATCAAGGTTTGAAATGAACTGAGGAATCAGAGAGCCGGTGTTATTACAAGATCCATAAACTCTTACACTCATTCATTTTAAATTGGAAAGGATCGTTAGACCTTCTCATCCTACCCCATGTTTGAGACCGTATTCGGCTCGCCCACTCACTCATGTTCAGAGAAAGCCCATCTTTCACACGGGGAATACGCCCAGGGTTTTGGCCAATTTACCTGTGTGATGCTGAAACTGTGGCCTTTGCATCAGAAACATCAGGGTGAATGTAATGTGTTAGGCAGACTATGTCAGACAAGAAATGAGAGGGGTTCTAGTGATGAGATGGCTTAACGACCAAGAGACGGACAGTGTTAGCTCTAGGATGAGGAAAGCATTGTCTAGTGTTAATTGTTAACACATATGGGCTTCATTTACATTGCCATGTAAACATAAATACCACGGAATATTTGCTCAGTTATTGCAACACAAATTCCCAGTTTATTATGTTATTCCCTGTGCTGCCATTTATCAGAATTTTGTCATATTGGTGACAGTATTTTTCTTAATAATTACGGTGTATGGATTTCGGCGAATACAGGGCCTTCTCTGTTCACAGTTGGCTTTAAAAGAGTGAATTCTCTGAACTCAGATTTGCAGATAAAGGCTAATGATTGTGACCCATGTACACCATAAATGTTAAAAAAGATACATAACTTCATAAAAAGAAAAGTGACACCCATAAAGCAAGATTTCTTTTTTTACCATCCTTGTTATCTCAAAACCAACACCAGTATGGAAGCTTGGCTGGGTACTGTCATTCTTACAAATCATGACGTAGCTTGTAGAGTTTTCTCTAAATCTTCATTTAAACAGTACAAGTGCATATCCACCACGCTCTAATCTGAGCCCTGGAAAATGTTGCCTTGCAGAGATACGAGAAGGGAGAGGAAATAATTTCCCAAACAAGGCTGGGTCAGGAAACCCTCCGGTGTGGGGTGGTCCCCAGCCAGGATCATAAGAGTCATCCTGGAATATTACAAAATGTTGCTAAGTTGGTGCATAATGAGCACTCAAGAAAACAGATAATCAGACTGTTACGGCCTTGTTTATAGGCGTTTGGGAGCAGCAGAAGATGCTGTCGTACACTGCAAATGGCTTTCGATGAGCAGCCCGACAGGGAAGCTCTCAGCTGGGGCTGGGTAGGAGCTGCCTGGCTGGGGGAAGGCCTGATGGGGGAACCTCAGCTGCTCTTAACTTGAGTGAACATGGACTAGGGAAGGAACAAATGCTCAGATCTGTTTGGTTTCAGTCTGAATTTTCAAGTCTCTAACTCCATACCTCCAACGCTCGTAGGAACAACAAAATAAAGTGAAGGTAGTGGCCACTACAGGTGGAATGGTAACAGTGGACCAGTCAGGATGGACAGTGCTCCACTGAGGTCGTGGTAATCGCTCCTGCTTGTAGCACATCTGAATTTTGTCCCACAGTCAATTTTGTGGTATTTTGTAAAATTATATTGTCTGAGTTTTTTAAAAAATATGTCGGCTGCACCCATCTATAAATCTTCTGTGGAACCACCAGTGGCTTTTTGGTTTTGTGTGGCTCATCTGGCAAGTGAGCCTCTCGCAGAGAGGCATGAAATGAGTGATTTTGTGCAGTTGTGCACGCTCACAGCTACATCTTTCGGAGATCTGCTTACTGCATATTTCAAAATCTGCCTGAGATTGTCAAAACACTATACAGACATACCAATAATATCAACACGAGTGGCTTTAAATGAGTGGGAATTATTCCTCCCCTATTTCTGTTTTTTGTGAAAGAGGTTTTAATTTCTCTCTCCATAGCATGCAAAGCAACTGAGTCACACAGCTCTGTGTGTGTGCCTGCAAGGGCTTCAGGCCAAGAGATAGCAAATGTTTCCTGTTCTTTAAAAGATATTCAACACTGCCTCACCTACACCCCTGAAGAAACTTTAAAAACCAGATGCACTCCTCTGTTTAAAGACAGTTTTTCGAAGCATCTGTGCATCAAAGAGACCAGGTCCCATTTGGAATTAAATTGCTGAGATAAATATTGGAAGACTAGCATAGATTATGCGTTACATCAAATTTTAGGCCCGAATGTAGTCATCCAATTCAGTTTCTGAGTCATTCTGGTTCTTGTGATGATTTTACTCCCTGGTCTGAAACTTCACAAAAGTTCTGTATTTCTCTTCCTTCGTTTGTTCATCATTAAGGCCAAGTTGATGAAAAGAGCATCTTGACTGCTCATTGTTCGCCTGCTCCAGCTCCTTATTTCCCCTCTATAATCCCAGTGAAAGCTATTAAAAACTTTGAAGAATAACAGTAGTCCAACGAATCTCCGGGGAGTTGCTTGAGATTTATACTGACAAAAGAAAAGCTAAATTTGGCTCTTAGATCTTAAGTTAAGGTATCTTACAAGACACTGCTAAGAAACAGATGTCATTTCCCCAGAGATGCTTTAGAAGAATAAACTGCAGTCAGTGAGTAATGGGCTGAATCCTCTGCAGGTTGAAATTGCTGTGTGAAATGAAATTCCATTGATTTCATGGACATTTCTTAACAGCATAAAATTGATCTAAAACATTGCTTGTCTAGAATGCTTTCTTGATCAGGGCTTCTACTCCCTTTTAAATAATCAAAAGTCAGTGAGGTTAAGAGATGCTTCCAAACAGGCCCTGTTATTCTACTTTCCCACACCAGCATTTGGTATGTGATTTGTTGGTATGGGGGCTGCTATCTGTTTCCTCCAGGGATTCCTTCATGCCCAGGGTATCTGGGATTGTCTCTAATGGCTGCTGCCTTCACTCCCCTCTCCAGATCGTCCACGACAACTACATACTCTACGTGTTTGCTCCCAATCGCGAGAGCCGGCAGAGATGGGTCTTTACGCTGAAGGAAGGTAATAAAACCCCTGTGCCCACCTAACTGTTGAAGTTACTTATCCCAGCCAATTTTCTCACAAGCTGTAATGCAGAGAAAATGTGCAAGAGGAGTCGATGTCTTATATCTAAGCATGCAAAGTGGTAACGGGGAATGAGGTTATAAAATCAAATTGCTTGTAAGTTTGGTGGCTGTGTTTTCAGCAGCAGTGAAAAATTTGGACATGGAATGCTTTATTTGCCTCTTTCTAGGATAAACTGTTAATTTGTTACTGGAATTTGAGGTTTCTTATTCAAGAAGGAATGAGGATTTTTATATGGCTAATTTTTTTAGACATTAATCTTTTCTGGGTAGAAGATTTTCAGCTCTTATTAATAGCTTTTTTGTTTAGATGACAACCTCCTTAGAGAATCGTGATTATTAAGAAACATTTTTGTGGGCAGCTTTCATTTCCTGTTCTCCTCCTGAATGGTGCTGTGGTTCGCTGCAATGGTTCTGAAGTGAAGGCACAGTAACTAACCACTGCAGGCAGAAACGAAGCACAATGCTTCACGTAAGGAAGGTGTTACTTGGTTACATTAAAATTGCACAAGGCTTCCGTCCTAGCTTTTTCCTGCTGTATAACACAGCCTGCTGTGTTGTTCACTCTGAAAACATTGTGCCTGATGGAGATATTAGTAAGTTCGTGCACTTACTCTTGCAACCAGTTATTCCCCTTGTGGAGTGCACCTGCTCCAAGCTTCTACTTTACCACCTCTTCTCATTCAACATTTTGAGACTGTCCCCTCCCTTGGACAATTTGAATAGTCTCTTGAAACAGGCCAGCAGAAATTTTTTTGTTCTTTTTAGGAAAATTATTATTACAGATATGGAGCCTGAGCTTCAAAAAGAAGGACCTTTAATCACTCATGCGGACATTCAAGATGGTATTTACATGTGCAAAAAATGTTTAGTGCTGGTGAATGCCAGCTTGTACAGCTGCTTCTAAACACCAAGCCAAAGCAGCAAGCGTCTGTGTCCTACCTATATACGTACTGTAGAGCTGTAGTCTTTCATGGGAATCATCAATATATGCCCTGCCAGGTTTTCTTTCTCTTATGAGTCCTTCCTTCTGTGGTTTTGGTATTTATCGGTTTGAAAAGAGAGTCCCTTTGGCAGGATTCTGTTCTCCCGCAGTAGAGAGGTATGGGCTCCATCACCAGCAGGAAGGCTACTCCTCCACATCAGTTGTGGCATTCTCTCCTTTCAGGAGAAAGGAAAACATTCATGGAGGCAGCTGATAATGCTCACCAAAGCTTGGTTTGACAAGAATAAGAAGCTTCTTTAAAGTGCAGATTATTTCCATTCAGTTCTAGATGTCTTTCAGAGCTGAAGTGAATGCAAATAAATTCATTTTCCCCCTCCTTTTTCTTCCCCTAACATTTTTCAGAAACCAGAAACAACAACAGTCTGGTTGCAAAGTGTCATCCAGATTTTTGGATAGATGGCAAGTGGAGATGCTGTGCTCAGACAGAGAAGATGGCAGCTGGCTGCGTGGAGTATGACCCCACCAAAAATGGTATGGGATTTGTTAACACCATCCTGACCTTGAAAATATTTATTCCTAGCAAAAGTAAAGGATCAAATCTGTCTCATACAGAACACCAAAGAATACTGTGTTGCATTTCCATAAAGAGACATGTTGCTGGCTTCTTGGGATATTCCTTATTCTGGCTTGTCTGTTACTGTATTCTTTGGTTTGAATTAATATTTTCCTCTGTGTGATCCTTGATGCTGTCTTTGGAATGAGATGGAGAACTAAGAACTTGATCAGCCATGGTCAGCCAATAAGCTATGATAACAACTTAATCTTGAGTTACATTCATTCAACCCTGTGTGTCTTATTTTGTCCTAAGCATATTTGTTCTCTGGTTTCAATGGCCAAGTGTAATCCTTACTTTGTCTCCTGAAAAAGCATATTCCATCATTCTTCACGCAAAACACTTTTACTGTGTCTCTGGGTGATTCCTTAAGTGATCTCTACACCAGTTTCAAACCCATGCTGCGTGGCTGAGTCACTATGTAGGTGCACGCTGGTGGTATGTCTTGCTCTAAAAGACCAAGGCTTGCTATTCACTGGTTTTGTATCACCTTTATTAATTCATTACCTTGATGGTTTCTCACCCGGTTTTGTACAGATCTACTTCAAATTAACTTTCTTGATTTCATTTCAGCCTCAAAGAAGCCTCTTCCTCCCACTCCTGAGGATAACTGGGTGAGTGCAGTGAGGCACGCTAAGCTGTCCTTGGTGTCCCGTGTGTTTAACCAGCAGTGGTGAATATATCCTCACTAAGGTTCACCACGGTGCAGTGACCCAGAATATCACCTGTGATAACATTCCCTGGGCTATTCTATTAACTTTTCCATATTTTTTCATAAACTATAAATCAGCAGCCTCCCACTAGAGTTAGGTTCAGTCCTGCAAAGACAGCTTGGTTTCACAAATAGCTTTCCAATGGTGAGGGAAGCTTCAACTGTATTTTTTTTCTACTCCATAGAAAGGGACACTGGGGAAGTGGGAGGGATATGGGAAAAGCTGCTGTGAAGAGGAACAGAGAAGTGATTTTCCAAACCCACTTGTGGATGGGACAAAATGCCATTGGCTTATTTCATAAGAAGGGAGAAGCAGGGTGATTGCTAGGGCTAGGTGTCTTACTGGAGGGCAGCAAAGCATTGGGACAGTCCCTCTAGGGAGGCAATAGAGATTTTATCACTGGAGGCTTTTAAGAGGAGTTTAGGAAACATCTGTGAAGAATAGATCAGACAGAGGTGATCCTCCCTAAGAAGGAGTAGATGATAACTATTTTCTGTGCAACTATTTTCTGCATATAAATTTTTTATATGAAATACATTGTTTGAAAGTGCTGAAAATTCTCCTGTTGCCCCCATACCTCACTGGATGCTCTGGGATGCTTTCCTAGCTTTGAGGCTTTTGAACCCAGAGGACAGCAGTGCTGCCAGGGAAATACTTATGAATATGAATATGATGAGCCTTTTTCCTAATTTGTGCAGAAATTGTTGCTAGACCCAAAGGAAGCCTTAGTCATGGCCATATATGACTATGAAGCCCAGAATCCGCAGGAGCTGACATTACAATATAATGAGGAATATTACGTGATTGACAGCTCTGAGGAGCATTGGTGGCTGATTCAGGATAAGAATGGGTAAGTCTCTTTTCAACAGCCAATTTAAAAATCCTTTCTATATCAAATTTGTTGTTCCATTAATATATATGCTGGCTCCCAGCATGACTTTTGTGAAGCATCCTCTGGTATATAGGAAAAGAGTGATGGAAGGTTATTCTCAGTAACTTTCTTCCCTTTGATGTTGCTTGTATTCAGGCAGCTGAAGGAAAAGGATCTGAAAGTTAATTAAAAAAAAATCAACAGTCCTTAGCTTGGGCTGATATTCACTGTCATACACGTGGGGGAAAAAATTGTGAAAATTGTGAAACTCTCCAAGTTTAGAGGTGCAATCAGTTGTTTCCTTCTTCAGTAACCCTACTAAATACATAACAACCAGCATTTCTATCATGCAAAGAGCAGGCAAGTCTTTCGGGGCTGACTCCCACAGATGCAGAGAAAATCCTGTCTGTCTAGCGCACTCATGCTGTGTCGCATTTTAACAGGCATGAAGGCTACGTGCCAAGTAGCTACCTGGTGGAAAAATCACCCGAGAATCTGCAAATATATGAGTAAGTTGTGCCTATGTTTTTCTTGTACCTCTAAGTGCCCTGGATTTGTTTTAGAAGCTAAAATCCTCAAATGTCCCTACCCCACATAATGTGTTGTCGCCAGTGCTGGGGACACTCAGTTCAGAGGCTTTTGAGCAGAAACGCTGACTCGGAGTCTTTTATGTTTTCAGATGGTACAATAAGAACATCAGCAGAAGCAAAGCAGAAACACTCCTCAAGGATGAGGTAAACCAGTGTTACCTGTGGGGTAGATGGGCAATAATAACTAATTAATGACAAATGAGGTGAAGCCTGCGAGGGCTGTTTCATGTAAGAGCAAGCTGAACCTTGGGTCCTGCTGCGTTGCTGTCCTTGGCCACTCTTAGTGTGCGATGCAAGATAAAGGACCACTGGCAACCCCCCTTACCGCCGCGGCAGCTGAGCGTGGGCAGAGAGCTGTGCCATGCTGCTTCGGTCAAACACACCCAGTAACTGGGGCTGATGGAGAACACTGCTTCAGAACACTGCGTCGACTGAAAACCGTGATTTTAGCTCCTCTTTTCTGTCTCTGCAGGAGGCCTGCGGATGCCAGTAGTTCTCTGAAAACCTAACCAATCTCGTGCTGAAATATTTTGGGTGAAAGCCAAGAGTACGGGTTTGGGTGGTTTTTTTTAGTTTTGTGTGTGTGCATGTGAGCACGCATCTTTAATTTTTCAGTGGAGCCAGACTTTTCCAGTGAAAACTGTAGTGAAAATAAAAAGAATATACTTCTTGTTCAAATTTTCTACTCAAACACCGCCTTAGTTTGTAAATCAGCTCTTACACTAACAGGAGACCCGAATAAAGTGTTGTTTCTTGCAATGATAGTATTTTATGGAAATAAAAGCAGGGGACACAGAAGCAGTCTCAGCCTCTGGCTTCACCTGGAGCTGAATCAGTCCCCTGGGGAGGTGGGAGGGAGGCCGAGGCAGGGTGCATTTGGTGGATCAGGTTTGCATCAATTGAGGAGATCTACCATGTAAAGCAAAGGAGTGAACAAAATAATAAGGTACATGGGATGCAAGATGAAAGGCATCTTTATCTGCAAACAGAAGAAAAATGCATTGTTTTTTTATTATCAATACATAGGTCCAAACTGTTATGTTAAATCTTCTCCTCTGACATCAGATCCATTAGTGCTTGGCCCTGCAGGATCATGGCCTATGATACATTTTAGCACTCTGCTGAGTAGAAAACAATTACAGTGAAAAATTAAAGAGTAAAATCATTCTGTGAGTGCCAGAGTGGAGGAAGCCAGCTTTCCTACACATTTATGGTTAGACACTGGACGAAAGGGCAGGATCTTGCCCAAGCTCTTCCCGTTTGTGGCACACTGGTAAATTATCTTTCGTACACTCCCATATGGAGTCTCTGGTGTTGAATAAATGGTATTGTTGTTCTGTAGCTGCTCTCTTAATGGAGGGCACTTGAAGGGGTTTGCCTTTCCAATTGGCTGCCCATTTCATTGACCTTGTTGGAAATTGATATCACCAGTATTCTGTCAGATAGGGTTGAAAGCAATCAATGGGTTCAAAATTTCTAGACGAGAGGCTTGGAGGGACAGAGAGACGCATGCTCGTGTACCCACACCCACACGTACTTAGTATGAGCGCATAAGTCCCATTTCCTCAGGAAACTGAGGTAAAAATACAGCACCCAAGAGGGACCAGCTGGGGGTACCTGCAGGCCCTGGACAGCCATCAGAGCCATGCATGGAACAGACCAAGCTCTGTCAGCTGGCTGATGGCTCGGGTTTTTTCCTACATGTTTAGCACATCCTCATGATTGAGCAGCAGACAGGGCTGAAACGAGCAGAGCTTTGCCCCCAGTCCGCTTCTTTTTTTCCGTTACGCGTCTAACCAGTTTTCTCTCCTTTGCTCCTGTTACAGGGTAGGGAAGGTGCCTTCATGGTGAGAGATTCGAGGCAGCCTGGCATGTACACAGTCTCTGTTTTCACCAAAGCATTAAGGTACAGCTGAGCTCAGCAGCTTTTCGCATCAATTACATCAATGAAATGGCTTCTGTGAGAGTGTAATGTCTTCAGTTGGTTTGGCATCATAAAGAGAGAGCAGAAGGCTCATGAAAATGATAGAGGAAAACAATTCCAAAAAGACAGAAGAGTTAGCTGCCATTCGCAAAGTGTATTAAAGGCTCCACTTCTCCCTGCATCTAAATATATATAATATATATAAATAGCCTATAAAGAGTCCTTTAGACATCACTGCGTTGTAATTTTGATGAAATTGTCCCCCTAGGTGAAGTGTTGATAGGATCAACATGGACTGTATGCTGGACTCGCCAGAGGCGGGTAATACAAGACTAGTGAAAGGGTTTCAGTGATGGGGCAGAAAGTTTCGTTTCAGAAAGAATAGGCAGAGAAACTTAGTACTCAACCTGCTCTTATTGGGAAATCTCAACCTTTCTAGAGATGAGACCATCTATGAGTGAGACAGAGAACATACAAGCACACAGCTTTCATTAACAACTGCAGCTCACTCCTTGCTCCTCTCCCATTCATTCTGCGTAAGGAAGATTCTCCCCTTTGCTTGCTTGTTCCTCTTCCACTTACTCCTCAAATTCTTGTCTTTTTGCTGCAATCTCGTTTCCCTCAAAGAAAACCTCATCTTTTTTCAGCACGGATAACAATCCCGTTATAAAGCATTATCACATCAATGAGACAACTGACTTTCCCAAGCGATATTACTTGGCAGAAAAGCATGTGTTTGACTGCATCCCTGAACTCATCAACTATCACCAGCACAATGCGGGAGGTGAGTAGAGGCTGATGCTGACCAGGGAAGTCGCTGTTTTACCATGCAGCCAGGTGACTGTTTTGAATGAAGGAAGGCTCCCAAGCCCTCTGTCCTTACAATTAAATGTTAAACGGCATCTCTTTTCTTCCACTTAACCTTGCACTTGGATGGCAGGAAAATGACCATCTCGGGCCAGCTTCCAGCATTACATCTTCTTTGTAGTCCTTCTAAGGCTGATATGACCAACAGAGATGCTGTAATGACATACTACAGAGAGCCCTTTCATTCCTGGGAGTCCTGGTGACTGTGTCACCACTGCCAGACCAAGCTACCTCTTTGAATTACACTGCAGGGCCTTCTTGCCCAGGAGATGATAGATACAAAGTTAGGGACATGGCCAGGATCCATAACCAGACATGGGATTCACCAAAGACTCCCATTCCTACGGTCCAGGAGTACCAAGGGAAATCCTGGGCTTCAAAAACACCCTAAAAATAAAAGGTGTGATTTGGAATTTTTTCAGACTTAATAGAGACTCACAGCTCACATTTGCTGACAGAGTGAAAGCGAGCAATAAGCTGAAACTGCTGAGAATTGGCTTCCTTTTAGCGGGCAGGAAATCACAGCCTGAACAGAGGTTCAGCTGCCCTCAAGTGGAGCTGACAACTCAGTACAATAAATCTGCTTCCAGTATCCAGAGTCCCTTCTGGGGTAGTGACAGCCACAACTTCCCATGACTGTGGCAATAACTAGAACCCATCTTTTCCTCTGTTATTCAGGTCTTGTCACTCGTTTGCGGTATGCAGTCTCTTCTTGGAGAAAAAAGGCCCCGATCACTGCAGGGCTGAGCTACGGTATGGTTACTCTCTTGACCATATGGGAATCACACTCCTTGCTGGTTAGCTGGGTGATCCTCAGTATCCCCGTGGATATTGATGAATATTCATGTGACTATCACCACAATAAATAGCTTTCTTCAGACCTTTACACTGCACCATTCACTGGATTATCATCTTTGTCATTACCGTTGATAACTGAATGAACTGATGGTGCAGAGCCTTGAGGGAGGTGGTGAGAGCCTCAGGGTCTCAAAGAAGTCAACACTGAATACTGAAATGAATGCTGAGCAAAGGTGATGGGAGTGGAAGCATAGCATAACTTGATGAAAGATGAGTCCCTCCTGAAAGATTGTTTGCTTATAGTTGTCTACAGAATTAGTTACTGATATCATCTTTATTGTAATTCTGGGAGACATCAAAGAAAGTCAAAACCATGTTTTGCTTGGTAGTGCACATATGCATGATAGAAACAATCCTCCCTGAAGAACTGGATAGACAAGACAAATGGGGAAAGAAAGGGGCTGTTGTTCCTATTCTTGAACACGGTCTGCAGCATGGACTAGTCAAATGAGCTATCAAAGGTCACACAATTTGAGGGAGAGCCATAAAGTCTCACTCTGAGTCCTATCTCAAAGTTTAACCCACAAAAGCTTTTTGTTTGACATTTTATTGCTAGATTCTCACTCTTTCTCCCTTACAATCAACAGGAAAATTGGTCATTAACCCCTCTGAGCTCACCCGTGTCCAGGAGATTGGCAGTGGTCAGTTTGGGGTGGTCTACCTTGGCTACTTGCTGGAAAAAACGAAAGTAGCCATAAAGACCATTCGTGAAGGAGCAATGTCTGAAGAGGATTTCATCGAGGAAGCTAAAGTCTTGATGTAAGCAGTAGATTCACCAAGACAATCAGACCCTGTAGGATTCACAAGACTGAACCGAAGTGTTGTGATAATGTTCAGGAATATTAATGGGGAATTTAAACTCGGATTATCTAATAAGTATCCAAATAGTATAGAGAGAGACAGGTGAGCTGCAGTGGTTACAAAAGAAGGCAATTCAAAGTGTAAGTGAATTACTGTGCTCCTGAGTCTATCAATATCCAGAATGGTCTTCCAGATCTCTGCTGTTCTGGAAGGCAAAGGCAGGGTTAATTGATGGTATATTGGGGAGAGCAAAGTATTTTTTGTCAGAAATAATTAGCTAAAGAAATCTCACAAAATTTGAGGGAAATTTTATTGAAAAAGCCTACCTGTGCATTTCTTCTGCTTTGCACAACTGAAAATATTTCTCCTTGGTTTTATTGACTTTGTATTTTTTACATTTCCCTCCCTTCAAAGTAGACAGAAATTGGGGCGGTTTGTTTGATTGGATGATTTTCCATGCAGAAAAGTCTTTTGGTGACCATTACCATTAAAATAGGATGATACTTAGTGCTACTTGATGTTAGACTTGGTCTACACATTTCCTTCTTTCTGCTTTCATAGTCGGCCTTTGCAGAGAGAGGGGTGCAGCAGGGTGACATAGGCGGCCATGTATAACACCCTTGCTGTAAGGATAGAAGGCATTGAACAGATTTCAGCCTCTTTTTCCACCTTCCCTCCCCATCCCACAGGAAGCTGTCTCACCCCAAGCTAGTCCAGCTTTATGGTGTGTGCTTTGAGAACACTCCCATCTGCCTGGTGTTTGAGTTCATGGAGAACGGCTGCTTGTCTGACTACCTCAGGAGCCAGCGGGGCAGTTTTTCAAAGGAAACCCTGCTGGGGATGTGCCAAGATGTGTGTGAAGGAATGGCTTATCTGGAACAAAATTCTGTCATCCACAGAGATCTGGTATGTTGGTCCCAGACAGATTTTTCCTCTGCTCCAGTTGGGCTTTTCCCTGTGCTTTTTGCCTACCTTAATTTCAGCTTTCACACTCCTCCTGCCTATCTGTTGACAGGGGATCCAGTATTGTCCCTTATTGCAGAAGCAGCATCAATACTTTAGGGAAAAAAAATCATCCCCTGGAGTGCTGATTAATCTATTTCCCTTAATTGTGTTTGAGAAGAAATGAGGACATAAAGTTTGTCTCTTTTTCTGAGCGGACTCTTTTGCTCCTGAAGAGCCCCGGCTCCCGCAGTTCCCAGAGACTGACCACTCTTCGTGCCTAAAACCAGTGGAGATGACAAGAAGACCTGTTTTAACATATGCGAAAACATGCATTGCTGATAAAATACTTTTATTAAATACGTGTCGTTCAATCAATCTGCATGAGTCACTGCTACTGCTTTGCTAGGGGAGCAAGGACTGTGGGTAGCTATGGATATTTTAGGGGCTTGCTCTGCCCTTTCTGGTCACAAGGGCCTGCAAGTCAGACTGATGAAGAGCTTTCTTGGCAATAGGAACATGCTGGTTGACAGCCAGCTGAATATGAGCCAGCAGTGTGCCCAGGTGGCCAAGAAGGCCAATGGCATCCTGGCTTGTATCAGGAATAGTGCGGCCAGCAGGAGCAGGGCAGTGATCGTGCCCCTGTACTCGGTGCTGGTGAGGCCCCACCTCGAATGCTGGGCTCAGTTTTAAGAACCTCACTACAGGAAAGACGTTGTGTTGCTGGAGCATGTCCAGAGGAGAGAAACAAAGCTGGTGAGGGATCTGGAGCACAAGGTTTACGAGGAGCGGCTGGGGGAGCTGGGGGTGTTTAGTCTGGAGAAGAGGAGGCTGAGGGGAGACCTTATCACCCTCTACAACTGCCTGAAAGGTAGGGAAGCTGTAGGGAGGTGGGGATCAGCCTCTTCTCCCTGGTAATGAGTGATAGGACGAGGGGACATGGTCTGAAGTTGCACCAGGGCAGGTTTAGGTTAGACATTAGGAAAAATTTCTTCACAGAAAGGGTTGTCAGGCACTGGAAGGGGCTGCCCAGGGAAGTGGTCCAGTCCCCATCCCTGGGGCATTTAAAAGCTGGGCGGATGAGGTGCTTAGGGACATGGTTCAGTTGTGGGATGGCAGCGTTAGGTTAACAGTTGGACTTGATGACCTTAAAGGTCTTTTCCAACCTAAACAACTCCATGATTCTATGATTCTCTATGCTAGCTGTAAAATGTACAGTAAGCATGAGAATCTCAAGTTTTCACCCTCTTTGTATGGTACAATGTCATTCTGATTCTCCTTTTTTAAAGCACTATCTGCTCTGCCGGGCTAAAAGCAACTGAGTAGCTGTGACAGTCTTTCAGCTCTAACCTTCTGCCTTTGCACCTTCTTTTCTTGCAGGCGGCTAGGAACTGCCTGGTGGGGGAATCCCACGTGGTCAAAGTGTCCGACTTCGGGATGTCGAGGTAATGCCACCCAGGCTGCGCGCGCTCCCTGCAGGGCTGTCATGGGACGGGGGCGTTACTCAGCACACTCCTTCCTTTTCCTTCTCCAGGATTGTCCTTGACGATCAGTATACCAGCTCCACGGGTACCAAGTTTCCAGTCAAGTGGTCTGCTCCAGAGGTTTTCTCCTACAGCAACTATAGCACCAAATCCGATGTTTGGTCATTTGGTAAGAATCAATTCTCAGAATGGAGACAAATTCAACAGACACCAGCTCAGAAAAACCTAGGGGCTCACTGCTCAAGTAAGCTCTCCTAAACACTCCATCCTCTGGGCTCCAAGGGTATTTTGCCTGAATAATGGCTTAGGAAATCAAGCCTAAGTCATGTAAGCAAAAGAAAGGAAAGAATAGCAAACTACTTAGACACTTTGGAACACTGCAAATACTGCCAACTTAATGTATTATACCTATGCGATGTTATGTAATGCCAGATTTTGAACCCTGTTTCATGGTGATATAGCAGGAGTGTCCAAGAAAAGGTTGGGGAGTCACTGACAAGATTACATAAGGAAAGAGAAGGAAAGATATTTAGGCACTCCATCTCTCTGCATGTCAGTCCTGGGCACTGATGCTTCACTCAAACCCTCTGCCTTTCCAAGTTGGCTCCTGCTGACTCCATTTGCTTTATGCCAATCTGAAAATATTATTTCACTGCTCACAGTTTCTCTCCTCGTTTCCTGCTCCCCAATGCATTGTTTTATGTTTTGCGTCTGTTCTTTGGTCGCCCTTCTGGACCCTCATAGATAAGAAAGCTGTTGTATATTTTTTTTCCCCAAAGCCATCGGCACTGGAGATAACAAAGGCTATCCCCTGGCCTGTTGATCTGGCACACGGATGTATCTGGCCCATCGCCAGCTCACATGCAAATCGCCGTGCTGCAGAATGAATCGGTGCAGTGTGCTGTGCACAGCATGCAGTCAATGGGGTGCCACTCAGCTCCGGGCCTAGCAGTAAATAATGCAGGATTATAACCTTTGCTAGTCTGTGCTTGTGAATCCTGTGCTTCCCTCTCCCTGTACTGCGCTCTGCTGAGGAGCTCAGGCTATTTGTGGTGGGTTACATTTGTGGTGGGTTACGAGCAGCGCAGTGGGAGCTGGGTGCTCAGGCCCACGCAACAGCCTTCGTGAACCCAACCTGGAGATGCTTCAGAGAGCACCATTCCTCTTTCCATGTCCCCTGGCACGTGGAGGAGGCTGTCAGCACTCACCACGTAATGCCAAGGGACAACATTTGCCAGTGGAGCACTCTCTGACACCTCAGCAAAAATGGCAGTGACATGGGGAGAGATGCTACTTCGGTAAGAATGTGCTTCTGCTTCACAAATCGAAAACTGGCCTGTACACTGAGACCCAGATGCTTCCCAAAAGGGTGCTCAGTTTGATTTACAGTCAAGCCAAGCCCGGTGAAGTTGGCTCACTCCAATTTCAGGGCTGAATGAAATACCAGTGGGCTTTGTTTGCGTTGGTCAGTCCTTCTTTGTGAAATGTGCAGACAGCAGTGTTGTACATCTGTCAGACTTGTTATCTCCCCATCCAGTGGGGTTTGTATAAGAGGATTCCTCTGTCGTGTCATGGTCTCATGACTGTGGGAAGCTTTCTGCTCTGCTACTCTGCAGCCCATTCATCTCTTCTGCCAGGCATGAAATCCTGCTGTGCCCCCGAGAACAAAATGGGTGTGAGAAATTCCCAGTGCAGGAATCTGCACACTGTGGGAGTACAACTGCTTTCCTTATCCTTCAGAAGAGCCAGTGTCATTGCTGAGGAGCTGCAATCTCTATGCATCTTCCTATTTGAAGAATTCAAAGCTGGAAAGCAGGCATTATTTAGCAAAGTTGACTGTGGAGTTACACAACTTTATTTCAGATCAGTCTGTCTGTTTGTTTCCCTTTTCTAATACAACGTGAACACAGTTTACCAAGTCAGTCATACTAGGTGACAAAAGAAATTAAACCGAATAATAACACAGAAGCCTTGCATTCACTCCATTTGCAGAGCCTCTCTGATCTGGCGGCCAACCACAACGTATTCCACAGTCGTTTTGTCTTTGCCTGTCCCTCTTCCACCACACTAGCAAAGCACAAGTTTCTGTACTGCTCTGAACAGTAATCATAGGAAAACATTGGACTGTTTAGGAAAAGAGGAAAAATATGCTGCAGTCCTTTGAAATTCTGCTGCCGTTGCATGCGGATTCATCCCAGTGAATCACACCACCTGGGATGTTTTGCGGGTGAGGAGCTCCCAGTTCTGAGGCTAAGCTGACTGACAGGAATGGAGCAGTTCATATTGCTTTCTTGCTCCTGAGTCTCACCAAAATACAAGCAGATCCTGGTGCAGGACACCCTGCAGGCAGGAACATCAGTGACATGACTTGTATGTGATTAACTGGAAGCAAAAGTAGATGAACTGAATCTGGATGGAGTACATGCACAAACATTCCCTCCTCTTCTCAGTCTGGGAGAAGACATACAACACTACTCTGCTTTCCAACACAGAACATGCTTAGTCCTCATCTGGCTCATGGGGAAAGACATCCCTGTCGTGCTAGACTATCACGAAGTAGGCTGCAGAGAAGTCAGACTTACAGTGACCAAACTGGTACTTCCACACAGCCCAGTGCCCAGCAGAGATCCTAGCTGGCATCCTCAGCCTGCACAGCTGTGTTAGGGCCTGATTTTTCAGATGTGTACTGAGAATCCGAGTGAAACTGCTTTTTCCAAGTCATAGCCACCATGTTGAGCTGCAGAGCAGGTGGGAGGTGGCCGTGGGCCTGCTGAGGATTTAATTTGCTTCTTTGTGATCTTTTCTCATTTTTTTGCCTTAGGAGTGCTGATGTGGGAGGTCTTCAGTGAAGGTAAAATGCCCTATGAGAATCGCACCAATGGAGAAGTGGTGGAAGAAATCAATGCAGGATTTCGGCTCTACAAACCCAAGCTGGCCTCCAAGGCGATTTATGAGGTCATGAGCCACTGCTGGAGGATGGTAAGTATTGTGATGGGAAAGCCCGAGTTCCCGAAGACAAGAACACTCTTCCCCTTGGCTTTTAGGAGGAGAGAGAGGTACACACTTCACATGCTAACATAAGATAAAATCTTGGAGGTGAAGCACTCTGTAGCTTTCATCTGCCCTAGCAAGCAAACTCTAGGCTCTTTGCCTTTTATTCAAGCTGCTGTTTCTGTAGAGTGTGTTGACTTCACCAAGAAGTCTATGTAGTGCACCTAACTCAAGTTAATTCAGCAGTTTGCTTCCTAAGAAAGACATGGATCTGTGGGGCTGAGTTTTAATAGTGACGGTAAAAATGACTGCCAACCCATTGCAAGGTACTTAGTGTCCACTGGGCAAAATTCACTGCTAGTAGAAAAGAAACATTGCAAAGAAGGAAGCTCATTCTTCCATCGGCATTTTCTCTATAACAATAGATTGTATTTTTGTTAATACTCAGTTTCTTCACAAGGTTTTCCTTCCTAACCTTGCCATTCCTCTCAAGCTGACACTAATGTTCTCCCTCTCTCTTCTCTCCCCTGCTCAGAGGAAAGATGACCGGCCGTCCTTTTCTGTTCTGTTGTATCACCTGAGTGAAATCTCTGAATTTGATCTGTAATCCTGACACCAGCCACTAAGCGAAGCTAAGAGAGTCCCAAGAGGGCAGATGGCTGGATTTTCCCCACACAAAGCATTAACAGGAATCATCTCAACATAGACATTTGCCATATGCCTGGGGAGAAGGAGAGGACAGAGGCTGGTACTTCCAGACAGACAAGATATCCCCAGGCCTTCCAGAGCCTACACAGGCTCTGGTTTGGTCAAGAACGTGGTTTGCAGCTTACAAGCAGAACCAGCAATTGAGCACAGTCCTGAACCACACAATCCAGCAAGTGTATTTCTCCTGAAGGTACAGCCTGAAAACTAAGAGATCTGATATTGCCATTCCAGTTCTGTGAACTCCCAAATTAAGGTCTTCCCTGGGAAAAAAAACCAAACCTGTCTTTGACTAAGGAGGAATGTTTAGACATTTCCGTGGCGCTCTAATTCAGAGTGGGCTGGACCTGCAAGCTCTGAACAGGAATAAGCCTGGGACACAGGGGAACAGGCTGGATTTAGTGACTGCACTTCTGATGGTGATAGTTCAAGGTGGTTTTGTTCCCTGTTTGCATGATTTTCTCTGAAACTGTGGCATACCAGGAACAGGATTCTTGTTCCTGGTAAGCTGATGAGGTGTCTGCATGTGCACGCGAGTTTGTGAGGAAGGAAGAGAAAAAGCAACATGTGGAAGAGTCTTGAAATTCTCTCAAATTTGACTGTATAGTGAGAGGGAAAATGGGACTCTCTGATGCAAATGGAGACATTCTTGGAGGCGGGGAACTCAACGCTGAAAGTTTGTATGAGTTTTTTCTTCAGTCTTTCTGAATCAGAAGATAAATATGTGATCTCCATCCAATTTCTTTGAACTGAATACGGAGGACTGAGCAGTGCAGAGTGCTATGTGTCCCCAGGCCAGGACAAGACAGGATCCCAGGACCCAATTATCTGTGAAAGGCACAGGAACCTTCTCCTGAACTTGTGTGTTTGGAAGGAAGGAGACGGAGAGCTCAGAAGGGTAGCCAGGAGGAGAAAACACGCAGGTTATGTACTCGGTGCACCAGCAATAACGAGAAGAGTTTTCTCCTACTTTGAAGAGTAACTGAGTCATCACAAGTAAGGACTTTTCCATCTCTTCTGTGAACAAACTGGTGAATCCTGTAGGGACTGATGGAAGAAAAAGTCCTATGCGAATGGACTGCCTGGGTGCGTGCTCCACAAGGAGTTCCACATTATGTGGTGATGGCAGAAGAAGGTTTAAAAAAAATTCATCTCCTGGTACTTTAGTGAAAATCTACTTTTTCACCACAAGACAGAGACATTGTTTTGACATAACTGACCTCAAAATCGACAGTGTGGGTGTTAGTGTCCTGCAGAATTTGTAAATAAGATCAGGACTTTCTGCTTAGCATTAACAATAACTAGAGAAGTCAAGAGGACTCACACACGATATGTGCATATATGCAGTATTTTTTTGATGCTTCTCTGTTTGGGCAAGTGAGAACATGGGTAAACCTTATGTGGCAGCAGTTTACAAAAACTCTGAGGTGCAAACTTCCAGCAGCAATGTCTCTTGTCATTACAGAAGTCAGGTTCAAATGTTTGCCAACAAAAATGGAACAAGGAAATAATGTAATCCCATGATCTCACATATCCCATGTCAAACCATTTCTTCACAGAAGGAGGCTTAACTTTTGGTATTTTTCAGGCCCATGGTTCTAGGGTAGCTTTTAGGAGCCAGAATATCTTTTCAGGTATATGGATACAGGCAAGGCATTAGCCCCTGCCTTACACATCTTCCCACTTTGCTTGGATTCCACAGTATTTTCTTTGGTTTACTCCTACAAATACCATGCAGAACGACTCTCCCAGGCAAGGAGAATCCTAACATTCAGACCAGAGGTTGTCAATCCTAAATGCAGGATCAGAGTGCTACCTTCAAACCAGGACTCCTGCCAAAATCTCTTGGTAGTCTGAACCAATATGTGGAATATGAGCACCTATAAACAGATTTTGGATTTTTGCCTACAGTGAATTTAAGCTAAGTTTCTCTTTGTCCCTCTTCACCCTTTAGTCCAAGTGTCACATTCTGGTGATGCGAAATCTGGCATTTAGCCAGTGAAGTTTTCAGTAGCCCTAACCATGATAAACTGCACATCTACAGCTAAATTTGAGGACAGCTGGCCATAACCCTACTTTCTCCCCCTCTCAGTTGCACTTGGACAATCCGTACAACCACAGGATACTCTGGAACGATTCCTCCCTGAGCACAGACACTCTGTGGCGGGGGTATCTGCAGGCTCACAAAATTCAGCTTCTGGCTTGCTGCCCCCTCCACCCTGGGAGGAACCAGGGGTCTGTCGAGGTTGAGGAGGTTGCTATTAAGTAGCAGCAATATTGCTCCGCTAGGTAATTTTTCTGAGATTATATTTATATTTGTAATATTTATTAGCTAGAGAGTGTTGCACAAAATAATATTGTGATGTTTTATGTTCAGTTTTCTTTTGCAGTATTTCTATGTACACAATATGTATTTTTACAAACAATAAAATTGCTGAGTCCCGACCATGACTATATGTTAGCAAAAATGCAAGGACCATCCTCGTGTTCGTATAATCACACAGCTTGCTCTTCCTCCAAATCCTCCCCACCAAGAAGCAAACAGGCTTCTGGCTTTCTGAAATACCTCTGTTCCCCAGACCTATGGCTATGTTCTGGGGTTAGCTTATGTGCTGGGTTTATTGGGGGTAGGAAGTATTCAGAATCTCTGCAGATGGGCTAATTTACTATATGGACACATAAATTTCTACACCTAAACATGCACTGTGGTGGCTTTAAATTCTCTGAATCTTTGTGAAATGGGGGTAATAATATTTGAGTGCTCCCAAAGGGTGTTTTCCCACTATTATTTACAGGGGCCTTCACGAGTCTCAAAAGGGCAGTGCCATACTGTGATAACGTCATGATAGTAACACACTGTAGCACAGCCTTCACCCACCACAGCAGTTTCTATGGCGAGATTTGGCTGGTGCCCTTCATGTGGCTTAACCGTAGATGTTCTCCACAAGGTAGAGGTGAGAATATCAGCTGTCTCCTGCCACAGAGTGAATAACCCTGCTCTGAATACCTCTCCTCTGTCTCCTTGGAAAGCATCTGCCATGCGCTGAATGTTTAAACCCTTCCCCCTTTGCCAGTTTGACCCTCTCTGCTTGGCTGTTCTGCAGCAAGGTGGGAGTGCTTGTCCTTACATTTGTCTGCTGGTTATCAGAGGTAGTGGGTGCACAGCACTGCCTACATTGCACATTTGGCCAGAGCTGAGGCCCAGAGCGCTGTCCCAGCATGTCCCCGACCTGCTGCTGCAATGGCCAAAGGCTGGCATCCCAGCTAGGAAAGGCACTCACGCAGTACCCTCATCTAGGAAAGGGCAGCAGATGCTTCTCAGTGGAGACCAGGGGCTGGAGTGCAGCAATGTTAGCCATGAAAAGCTCTTCCCTGGGCATGCGTTTGTCACCATGGGGAAGTAGGGGTTGTAGGTGTTTGTTCCAGTGGATAATTACCTCAAAATCAGGCCTGACAAAAATCTAGAATTTCCTGAAAATTTTTTTAATGAACACGTTTCTACGTGATGCTTGGCTTTGTCTTCTCTGAATGCTGCGCTCATCAGCACAGCAGGATTCAGGTGAACAGCTCTGCTAAATCTCACTTGGCAGCCACTTCAAACTTGTGTGTATTCTTCCGTTCAGCTCACCCCACCACCACGTTATCTCTCCCCTCCACACATAACCAGCTGATGCACCCACTCCTGCACCTGTAGCTGCACGGGGCCTGCCCCTCGCTGCTATTCTTCCCAGCCTGCAGAGAGATCTGCAAGACAAATGCAGAGAAGCTCATTCTATTCTATGATCTAAGACAACACAGAGTAGAAAATTAAAATAATATCACAACATTCATGGAATTCCCATCACCCTGAGCCTGGCTGATAATGGGAGCAGATTAAACTGTGCAAAAAAAAAAATAAAAATAAGAAAGTCCACAGCAGTTCAGCAGTTTTTACTGCCAGAGTTTTCTTGAACTGACCTTGTTTCATCCATGGCCTCAGAGCAATATTAGCTGTTAAATCTTTTGGATCGGCAGTAACAATGCTCACTTACTGATTTTTTCTGACAAGCGATAAATAGTAAAAAGAGGAATGATGGCTACAATATGTTCCAGTTAAAGGTGAGATAGAAGAAACGCTATGCAGGGGAAGGAGAATAGTCTGCTCCCAGAGATGCTATCAATAGACTTTTTTCAGGTGTGGTTCTGTTTATTCAAACAATGATAGATAGTTTCTAAGACTGTCTTGCTGCTTTTGTAGTTTGAAGACCCTGGTGCCTTCAGCCCATGGCATCCATTCCACCTAGAGTAGCAGCTCTACAGCGTAAACCTGGCATCCAAGCTTCCTTGTGGAACCAACATCTACCCATGGGGAGCAAGCTCAGCCCCACCCCAGGGTAGACAACAGAGCGGCAGCCCCTAAGGAGCCAGGAGCGGTCACCCTAACCCAGAAGGCTCAAATGGCAGCGCATTTTTAGCACAGGCTGGTGCTCAGGAAAGGGACGCTGCCAGGGCCACCAAGGAAATATATCTAGACCTGTATCTAGACTCCCAACAGTCCTTGGGTATCCACCCAGATCTTTCAAAAACCAGACAGCTGCATCAGGTCAGGGCTGCAGAAAAATGAATGGAGGCCCCAAACAGGGTTTCTGTCGCCTCACCATGAGGCGATGTTCCTCTGAAAGCTGTAAGAGGTCCAGTTTGGAGCTCACAGTCGATCCAAAGAGCTGTACTGGAGCTTTAAAAAGAAGCATGAGCAGACGGACTGGAAACTCGTTCCTGAAGAAATGCCAGATGCCAAAAGGAAGATCTTTTGGATACAGTGCTGACTCAGAAAAAGCTTGGAGCTCTGAGCAAAGGCATTGCCTTCTGGTTTTGGCCCCTTACAGGCTCAGCAATCCAAGGCTTCACGTGTATTCTACAAACAGGGCTTTCCTTAAGATGGTAGGTAAAGGCGTGCGCCGTACAGGTCCTCCGAGGGGAAGAGAGCCTGAATACCCGAGACCCAGCGGGCTCAGCAGCCGGGAGATGGGGAACCCCCGCCAGCTCCTGCCTTCTCCGGGACCCAAACGCGCTCACCCAGCACCAGGCCC
>NW_009259030.1:866648-901924 GCF_000687185.1 Egretta garzetta | reverse complement strand
GATGGGCTGGAGCTGCGCCCGCGGGTTCGTGCTTTGGCGTCGGCTGGAGATGGCAAAACCTTTCCCTTCCCAAACCGCCGGGTTTCCCGTGCGTGAGACCGCTCCGGCGCAAGGTGCGCCCCGGGGAGCCTTTCTTTGTATTGAACTTTCCACCCGGGAACGCTGGAAATGCGTGGTGCCAGCCGCATCCCGCCTGGGGAGGAACGGCTGGATTCTGCGGGAAATTCCCATAGGTTGGAAGGGACCGGGAAGGAAGGAGGAGAAGAAGAAGAGGAGGCACGTACTAAAACCGCCCTGGCTGCTCAGGGCTGTTTCGGAGAAGGGGGAAGGGTGAGGGTTGTGTGTGCTGTCAGAGGCCATGGCCAGCGGCAGAGCTTGTCCCCTTCGCCATCTGCCGCTTTCCACGGGGGGTTCCTGACTGCAGGGGTTGGATCACAAAGATCTCGTAGAATTAGGCCGAGGCGCTAAACCTTCCGCATCCCTCCCGCCCTGCACGGATACCGAAAGAAAAAGCACCCTCGTGTTTTGCACAGTGACAGTTGTCTGGGGTTACTCACTGAGATGGGTGACTAGCCCCGTATTCTGGTGTCTGTCACAGCCGGGTAATTCTAGGGTAATCCCTGCAAGGGATAATTCTTTTCTCCTTTTCTCTGTACAGTTAATTGTTACTACTAAAGCCCAAGGAATATGGAAAAATCTTCCATTTTATGACCAGGGTCTCTTGACTAATTTTGTGATAATAATTTTGTTAACAAACAATTATAATTTTTGTGTGAAAAATAGGAAGATGGGTTTTGGAAGATCAGTAATTGGCCAACTATTGACAATATTGTCCTGTCGGATTTAATTTCCCAAGAAGCGCTTTAACTGTCAGCAATGCAGTTGCTTGAAAACTTGCTCTAAATTTCTCAACTATATTGGAAATGTAGCTTCCTATACCTGCCTCCTTCCTTGACCCTCTTTGGCGTGAGAAAAAGAAAGATGAAGTTATTCTGAAAGAAATAAATTCCAAAATAATTGTGTTGCTGAGAGACAGGGAGTGTAGACGTCTGGAACTCAGTCCTAATGGAATGGCAGAAAACGTAGAGTGGAGATGCAGAAAAACAGCTTCAGGAGTCATGCAGTTTGGCTTCCTTTTTTAATGGGAAGGGTAATTTCATGGTTATTAACATCTGTGTCTGCGCAGGGCAGGAGCCCAGCTCTGCCAGCCTCGCTTATCCTGGCTGTGTTTATTTTCTCCTGCACAGAACCTCCTGACTGTGGTGGTGGTTGCAATTACAAGTAATTCTTGCAGCATGTGAGAGGGGGTTGATGACATGCATGCTAAAACACAGGGGACTTTACTCCCGTGTATTTTAGGCAGAGGTCAAACTAAGCTTTTGCACCCTGAAGTTACTCTTCTTGACTAAAAATTACATTGATGACCAGGAGCACTTATGCTCTGCTTTCATGCAGCCAAGACATCAGTCTGCTTGGTACCTGTTGGGCCAGGATAGTTCCCGACCACAGGTTAGATGCTATTTTGGATTAAGAGGGAGAAGCATTATCACAGGGGCAAAAATAAATTAAGTTACTTTCCCAGGTTACCCAGGGACTGGGCACCAGAGCTGGAGAAGAATCTCAGGTCATCAGGAAGTGACCAGAAGAAGTTTGTCCTCCTCTTCCACATTGCCATTTCCCCAGCAAAAGTAATTTTGCTGCTTGTCTCACCCCAGGCTTGCCGGACTTGGACCCTGTCTTACTGCCCATCTCCTGGGCAATTCTCATTTTTTCTTGCTTCCTTTCCTGCTCTTGGTAGCAACTGCAGCTCCAACATGAATGTCTGCTGTTAGGAGCAGGCGAGCTGAAAAACCGAAACAGCCCGTGCCACTTCCCCAGAGCGCTCAGCTGTGCAGCTTCCAAGCCGAGCACACATGCATGCAACATATTCATTGTGGCCCCGCTTTTAGAAGTCTTCCTTTGTTCCCCCAAGGCGCTCTAACAATAAAGACGTCTTTGTTCCTTTCGCTGCGAAGAGGATGATATTGCACCGATACTTCTGGGCAAGCGTTCCGGTGGGGAAGGTAGGACCTGCCCTGCGAGTTCAGACAACTGGGATGTCCATCCTCGCTCCTTCCCAAAGCCTTCCTATGCTGTCTGTTAAATCTGGCCCCCAGGATGCTGCGACAACAGAGTCATCGTGTCAGGAACTCTTAATATCTGCTTTGGGGTGGTAGGGCCATGCCCTGTGCATGGACCCCACGTGGCTGTCTCCCTGCAGGCTCCAGAAGCCCCAGTGCCTCAGCGTAGTCATTTGTCTTTAGAAGGCATAAAAGATGGCCAGAGGGATTGTGGTTGAGATGTGGGATGGGGAGAGGAAGTTTCTGCAGCAGATGGGCAGAAAGTGTGGGCAGCACTGCACTCGTTAGCACCAATGCTCATTAGCAGAAGAGGTAAATCAGCCTGGTGGCTGCATCCTTCTCCAGGGTCTTGCTGGGTGGTGTTGGCTTCTGCCAGGCTCACATTCAGTTTTGCTAGAACATGTAGGACCAGAGGGACTTCAGCCTCTCTGAGCAGCAGCAGGATACGGAGAAGAAAGTAGTTTTGCAGGGCGGCTCCCGGCAGCCCGTGTTTGAGTCCCCGCAGGCAGGGTGCGCTTCCTGTGCGCGAGGGAAAGCCTCGCCCCGCTGTGCACGTGTTATGGCAGCAAAAAAGCCCCAGGAGGAACAGGCTGCTGCTGTGCTGCTCCCCGGGTGGCGCGGCCCCCAGCCTCAGGCCACGTGTGCCATCAGCAAAGCACTAACATGGGCTGACTCCCCTCTTCCCAGCGCGGCCGCCTCTGCCCCAAGGCCCAGGTGGTGGATGGTGGTTAAGGCTTAATGAGGACTTTTTGATGAGTGTCTCCAGGGATCCTGGTCTTCCCTGGGCTGGAGCCACTTGGTCACTGCCATGTTACCTGATGGCTGCCCTCCTCGTCGCTGGACCGAGGGGATGAAGCTGGATTTGCCAGGGCAACCCTGGCACGTTTGTGTTAGAAACCTTTTTGCAGGAAGGTGAGAGAGGGCGGCGTGGGTCTGTGGCAGTGGGGACTTCCCCTTTCGGCTCTCCTAGGCAGCCCCTGTGGACTGGGCCAAGCAATCACTGATGCCTTCAGAGCCTTCCCCAGCCTTCATACCAGTGCATAACCCCTCTAACTGATAGATGCCTACAACTGGCTGTGGACCCCAACCAAGAGCAGGGCCCCCGCCAGCCCTACAGCCACCCCGAGGAGCAGGCGAGAGGCACAGGCAGATGGGGGATCGCTCGAGGCTGCTCCTCTGTGGAGGATCTGGGGTGATGATCCAGGTCTGCTGGCCCTGGACCAGTAGCCCCTCCATCACACGCTCCGGCTGTGAGGTTGCTGTCTGTCACAGGCTGGTACAGGCATGAGACCCAGGGGAAGTCCTGGCAGACCACGCTTTTCCCCATAGCCTCCATTGGTTTTGCTGTTAGGTTTCAGAAAGCATAGAATGGAAATTGGGAGTCCCCGTAAAGACTCATCTGTTTAAACCCTCAAAGTCTGTGTAGTTTTTCCATCTGCATCCAGATTCTTGCACTCTGCTCAGCCATGGCAAAGCATGGGGTGGGCCGACGGCCGATTGCACCACTCGGTCGCTGTGGCGCGATGCTGTTCATGTATTTCTACACGCTGCCTCTCTTCCTCTATTTGAGCGTAAGATCTTTAGGGCAGGGACTGGCTTAGTCTCGCAGGTTTGTGCGCTGCCCGGCATGGCAGGACTCCAATGCCATATTTGAGACTGTATCTCCTGGTATGGCCGAAACAGCAGCAATAGTTTTGTTCCTTGAGTTGCTGAGCTCTTTGGGTGTCACAGGGTTATCGGGGAAGCATCTTTGATTGCAGCAAACTGCCAGCACCTTGCACAAATGATCTTCGAATTGGACTTAGAGGAAAAAGAGAAATGAGCCCAAATAAGCAGCCACAGCCCTCAAAGCTATAAACTGGAAGGTTTTTGTCTTCCCAAGCCTGAATTATGTAGTGAAGCGTGTGTGAGTGCCAGGGGTGTTGCTCTGGGAACCGAGGAATCTCGAGGCACTGGAGGATGGTGGCGGAGAGCGATGGGCGGCTGAGGAGGTCGTAGGGTTGGGCCCGCGGAGCCGCCTGCCCGGCGCGGAGCAGCACCGGGTGCTCGCAGGCAGGGAGGAAGCTGCTGCTGCCTGCGGCTTGCTGGGGGTAATGTCTGCTTTTTGACAGTTGCTACAATTTGTAACAGGAAACCATTTTAGCAGAGGGGTGAAGAAGGAAACAGAAATTTGAGCACGGAGGTAAAGGGCTGCTTGAGATTTTTTTTTTTCGCCAGGCACTTATTTCATGGTGCTTCAGCTGTAGGTATAGCCAAGCCTGTTTCTCAGCTGTCGGGTGCCTTGGGGAGGCATTTGTGGAGGTGGAATTGGTTTTACCAGGCTCATACATACTCTTGCAGCCCATGCGTGCCGGCAGCAATGATGATAAAAGGCAGAGCAGCAGAGTTGTCCCGCTCGTCACTCAACTTGATGCCACCCCAGGACTGCACACAGTGCGCATCCCCCTTGGCCCTGGTCCTTGCCAGGTGCATGTGTGTCCATCTGTGGACATCCCAAAGCCCTTGTCCTTCCATGCTCCCAGTGCTGGAAATGAAAAGCAAACTTACATTCTTGGAAGCAGTTACTCAATTAAAAAAAAAAAGGACCTAAGGGATTTGTAGCAGATAATCATCTGAATATGAGCGCCTATGGAGCTGCTCTTGCGACCAAAGGAACTGGTGTGATTGTACGCAAGGGGGGAGCCTACATTGCTGTTGTACCTGGCGTTTGTGCAGACACTGCTGGAGCCCCCCCATCCTGCTACGGTGTCCGCACTTCAGCAAAAAAGTTGCAAAATTGGATCAAGCTTAGAGAAAAGCCAAAGAGATGATTAAAGGATTGGAAAATACGCTCTGTAACAAGGCAGGCAAAGAGCTCTGTCCGCTTGCCTGAGCCAAAGCGAAGGCTGCAGGGTGTTGTATTGAAATGTGTGAGTATCTTGATGGGAACTTTGATAATAGAGAGCTCTGTCTTGCAGATTAGAGTGATAAAATAAAACTCGATGGCTCACATTTGAAACTAGGCAGGCTCTGAGTGGGGAAAAAAGCACTGGGGGAGGCGATTTGCTAGTCGAATGACTTGTCAATATTTAAAGCGAGTTCTCTCTCTGCAAATGTTTAAATGCAGCAGGGTGTTTTTATAGGAGACACAAGCTCTAGGTCAGCCACAGCTATTGGACATGGATTAGGTATTAACTGGGGAAGCCCTGTGGCTGTGATTACACAAGCGCTCAGCCTGGGTGACAGCCGCTGTCCCTCCATGCTTGTACTCTTACAGCAAAGGTGAATGGCAGAGGAGATAAGGTTTGTCCTGAGGTTCCCATCAGGTAGCCTGTGTGGGGTAAGTGCCAGTAAGAAGCCGTTTCAGAAATGCTTCCCTTTGCTTTTGATTTTGTGTGCAACTGGCACCATTGGCAGCTCCACAGCAGGCTGGGACTGGGCAGGGAGCACTGCAAGTGTGGTAAAAACAGGGATTATTTTTTTTTCTTTTTTTAACAGCAACTTCTTTTTTCGCTGCTTGCAGTGCCACAGCCGGCCTGCGCAGCACTCGATCCTTTCCGGTTCACCTTTGAGAATGCAGTTTGTTGTTTACAGCTTCCAGCGCCGTTCATGTATGTGAGAAGGAGAGCAAGTGAGTGTCAGCATCGGGCATACTTTTCTAATCGTGCTGCTTTGAGAGATATTTTTGATAGTGCCACTTTGCATTTCAGAGCACACGTTTTCATGTGGGGCTGCCGAAGCTGCACTGCAGCACCCAGCTGTGCTCTGCCTCAAGCAGATTTGCATAGAGTTAAGCAGAGAAGGGCATGGGTGGGTAGTTGTGTTCCTCTTATTCTGCATTCCTACTCTGCTGTTGAATCAGGGAAGGAGAGATGACACAGAGATGTAGGTTAAATACACAAGAAAAGGAAAACGAGATGAACCGGGATCATGCCTCCTGCAGCGCCAGCCAGTCGTGGTTCCGGTTTTGTCCTTCGGCACTTTCCCACTCGGTCTTCTGGCTGTCGTCTGTCTGTCTATCACCCTCTCTTTTACTTTGGATTTAGCACGGAAACTGAACATTCAGAACCATGACCACTCACGTCACGTTAGAGGATGCCTTGTCCAACGTGGACTTGCTGGAGGAGCTGCCTCTGCCAGACCAGCAGCCATGCATCGAACCGCCTCCGTCCTCCATCATGTACCAGGTACCTGCAGCTCCCGGAGGTGGTGGGGCAGGGAGGGTGGTTCCGGTGGCTCATACAAAGCACAGGGGCACGTGGTGCTGTGAGAACTAGCTGAAAACATCCTGGGTTCATCATGTTTAAGGAAATGTTCAGAACAGATCTAGCCACAAATCTGTTCCCAAAGGCTTTAAAAGGAAAGCACTAGAGATTGGTGAAAGGGATCTTTAAGGATGAGCAAGACATAGGAAAGTTAAAAAATGAGGACCAGGGTGCATGACCGGGTAAGAAGCAGGAGATAAGATTTGTGATAACAACAGAAAGTTCTCAGTGATGTTTTATTACGCACATATTTCTGTGCTTCCTTTTTATGGTAGCGCATGCCTCTAAGTAGGTCAAAATCAAAGTTCTGCCTGACTTTGGCCGGGCCGTGCCGCTCGCACAGCTGGAGCTGCCGGTCTGGGGAGCTGGTGGCATGCAAGGGAGGGCAGTCGCTACAGTCGCTCCTCTGCCTTGAACAACCACAGATTCAGCTGCAGCTGCACTGACCAAGCAGAGCTTGGCATGAGCCCAGGACAAGGCTCAACCTCCTGCTTTTGGATCCGCAGCGGGATGCCTTGGCTGCTTGGCCACCACGCCACGCCCTGCCCTATAGGACACACCCAGTGTTAAATATAATATGGGGTTGCTTTCTCCATCCTGCCACTCCTGAATTGGACCTACCCATGGCAGTGTATAAATACACCCGTACCGTGATTGCCGTGCCATGTCTGCGGGGGTCTGGAATTACAGTATCCCTTTCAGCAGGTCAGGCTGCGGGCTCATTCAGTAGCGTTAGTGCCTCTACGGGTTATCAAACCCAGAGGAGGTTCTGGGCTGTTCAAATTTCAACTCTCTCTGGAAAATCTTCATATCATTTTTCCTTATCTTTTCTTTAAATCGTTTTTACTCTTTGCTGGCTTGTGTCCTGTGAGGGGCTCAGGCTCCAGCCTTACGGCACAGCCTTCTTTCAGGACCATGAGCATGTGCACACCACTGGGCCTAAAAAACTTCATCTAAACTGGATCTAGAGATATTGCCCAAGCCTGTCTCCTCATCATACTTGGTTTGTATGTAGCCCTCTCCCCTGCTAGCCAGAAATGCATATGCAGCCTTAGCTTTTCTTGTCACATGCAATGTCCTGGCGGCACTAAGAAGAGTAGCCCTGTGGCCACGGGGTCTGTGCTCCCAGCTTTCCTACTCAGGAAATCAGCTATTGAGGTGAATGCAGTCGCTGCAATGCTAATGTCATTGCAAGGAGCGGCTCTGGGCGCCTGGGACTTGTGCACGCTCTGCCCTCCAGCAGATCCCATCAGCCAGCCTTCGTGGAGGAAATTACCCGAGCACAGAGCGTGTGAACGGGCACTCGGCGCAGCGAGGCTGAGGAGCTGCTTTTTCATCCCCTGCCCTTCTCTGTGCTTTTTTGCTCCTCTGTCCCAACCCAAAGCAGCCGCTCAACTTCCAAAACAACTGTTCATCCCAAAGCATCTGCTTGCAAGAGCAACACCAGCACTGATAATAGTCTGGATGAGTGCTGACTTTCATATTTATGTTTTCCAGACATCTCGTTCCCTGCCCTTTCTGTGTGTTTATTCTTTGCAATTCCTGGTGACAGGATGTGGTCTTCCCCTAGCAGCCAGGGCACAAATAGAAATTTAATGAGGCTGCATCTGTCTTTGAGTTACCAAGCTAAAATCCTTAGAATAATTGCTGTTGGTTTGCTCTCTGGTGTGGCTGCAATTCCCTGTAACTGAACCCCACCTGGTCAGTCTTGATTGCCATATTTTCACACATAATTTGCAGGATTTCTTCTAATGAACACATGTGATTCAGAAGCATCTCAGGCTGCATGTATGAATCTACTTCAGACCTAGAGGTGCAGCACCTCAAATTGTTCATAAGCTGCTCCCATGCCCTGAGAGCCCCACTGATTCTGCTTTTTGCCAGCACATCCCAGGCTGGACTGTATCAGGTGAGCAAACAACAAGCTGTGTTTTAATCTCTGTCTCTTTGTTTTGCCCATAGGCTAATTTTGACACAAACTTTGAAGACAGAAATGCCTTTGTAACCGGCATCGCCAGGTACATCGAGCAGGCGACGGTGCACTCCAGCATGGTGAGTCCCCCAGGCGCTGCCCCAGCGATGCCGAGCCTGCGGTGCGTTCCCTGCCCCAGCAACACCTCTCTGTCTTTCAGAATGAAATGCTGGAAGAAGGCCACGAGTATGCTGTGATGCTTTACACATGGAGGAGCTGCTCACGAGCCATCCCCCAGGTACTCAAGCCCTTCCCAGGCAGGGATGTTCCCAGAGCACCTACTTGGTTTTGTCTTCAGTATGCGTTAGTTTGGATCAGAGACAGATGAACAACAAAGCAGGGAAGGCGGAAGCAGATAGAAAGGTTGAAAAGAGAGACCAGCAACTCTTCAAACTGTCCCCTCCCCACCAAAGTCTCAACCACTGGTCTCAGTGGCTGCTAGCCATTTCAGAAGCAGATCTACACTGCTGCCCTAGCAAAAGGCACCTGCTCTGCCCTCTCTTGTATATGAAAGCTCCAGCCCTGACACTCCCTAGCAGTGCCTCTCGGCTCAGTCATCCTCGCCGCAAGCCAACTGCCCTATACACTTTTCCCCGTTTCATGAGCCCCTCTCCTGCTCCCCAAAGCAGTCACACCTCAAGTTATCTCCTCCCCACAGGACCAGCTTGTTTGTCCTACAGCTGCTAACAGGACTTAGCTGAGCACAGCTCTGCTCCAGCACGGTACTTGGGATATGGCTGTATTTTGTCACTTGGGTCTTTATCCGCTTCTCTGTCTGGAGAATGGGTAGCCTTTGCTTTCATTAAAGCAGTGTGGTTATTTACTTCCCGGTGCACTGCTTGAATATTTTTCTCTCTCATGTTGTGGGGAGATGGAGTTTGCTTCAGGGAAAGGCGGTTGCTTTTTGGAAGTTGAGAGTAAAATTATCAGATCTGGTTCATATCATAGAATCATAGAATGTTTTGTGTTGGAAGGGACCCCTAGAGGTCATCTAGTCCAACCCCCAGGCTTTCCTGATCCCATGGTATGGTATCATACCATTACATGACATCAGGAAATTCAGCTTCAGTTAAAAATCGCCCCCGTGCTGAGTGGGACTCTTGTGTTGTGGGAAGAAGGGAGCCCAGGAGCCTGGGATGACAACAGCGGGTCCTCTCCAGATGTGGCAGACGGGCTCTCCCTGACTCACACAGAGCAGATTAGGCAGCTGGGGCAGGTTTCAGCATCCCAAACTACTGCCAGACTCTGGGGTGCTCTCTCTGCTCCTGTGGGAGCCCCAGAATTGTAGGTGCTGTGGGAGGATGTGTGAAGGAGCACTTCGATATGCCAGAAACATTTCACCAAATGCCCTTTTTTGCTGCTGTTAACCTGAAGGTCCTAATCTACCCCCATGCTTCATCATTCTCCTCCTCTACTGTTAGTTCTGCTTCAGCTGTTTCTAGTCCTCTCTCCAACCTGAATCTTGGTGGTTTCATCCTGCAAACACCTACAGACATGAGTAAGGTTGCCCACGTGGCCCATTGATCGTGATTCAGACTCCAGCTCAGACCCTGTCTTCCGCAATGTGAACACGTGCTGGATCACTGCAAAAACGCTGGCTGACAGCGCGGCGGGATGGGCGCAGTGCACTTCCATTAACCCTACGGATAAAAGGGGTTGCAGCGCTTCCATGGAGCCAGGAAAAAATATTTCCACATGGCTGGCAATGCCCATGTTTGTGATTCCCCAGGAAGGGTCAAACGTCAGTTCCCCTCGGGTTATATTCTGCTGATGGTCTCATGAGACCCAGCCACAGGGAGATTTCTGCTGTTGATTGGGTATTTGCTTATCTCCCATTTATATTTGATGCTGTGCTGCTATTGCCTCTCCTGGCTATGCTAATGGAAGGCAGGTTGTGGCTGAGCTGATGGCAAGACAGTGCTGCAGATCATCTGTTTTGCTGGTTTAGAGTTCTCCCATCCCTGTTGCCCCTGCAATGTTTGTGCCTCTCCCAGTGCAACTCGTGGGGTCCCTGCTCTCTGCCCCGTCCTCCCCCCCGGGGCTGCAGGCAGTGCTGCCTGTGACGGAGGAGCAGACACCACCACAGCAGAGGGTTCATTTACAGATTCACCAGATTTGATCTTGCAATGACCCCTGCGCTTTGCCATGGGGCGCATGACCAAGGGGTCCTGTTCTCAGCCCCCCAACCTGGCTGCTCGGCCATGTACACCTCCCTGTGCTACATCAGAGACCGTGGTTTTACAGGTAAAGAACAGAGCCCACACCTAAATGTGCACCACCCCTCCCTCCTGCGAGCTGCATCCTCGTGGCCATCAATATTGCCTGACTGCAGTATGAAGCACCCAGGCAGGGATATTAGATTCCCCACTATAGAGAGGGCAAAGCTACTTTTGCATCTTCCCACAGCCAGCTGATTTGTCCCCTTGCACCCTGTGGATCAGCTACTGGGCTACTAAATCTGCACCAGAGCTGTCAGCCCCATAGCAGCCTTGTGTCAGCAACAACTGGAAACAAAACCAGAGGAGGACAGCAGGATGCATTGCCATGGGCAGTTGGGGTTCTCCCTAAAAGTTTGGTAATGACTGCAAGTAATTGTTTGGAAATGAGATGGATGACAACTGAATAAGTCTTTAAATTTAGCTTCCTAGGATTCCAATGAAGATGACTCGCTTCATTGCTGCTAGCTGCATACAAGCCCAGCGAATTTTAACGGGTCGACAACAGAACCAAAATTATCCCAGTGAGGCTATAGCAGAGCCATAGCCTGGTGCCTTGTGTGTCCATGGGACTTTGCACCACAAAGTCTCAGATAACTTTATGATATAATGTTCCCACATTGTGTAGCAAGTCCAGACTCCATATTGCATGTGTTCCACCCCAGACAAATGCATTAGAAGACTTTTATTCCTCAGAGTCAGGATTGTGCCTGTTTATAATGCATGGAGAGAATTTCACATCTGAGAAATAGCTCCTGCTGTCACCTACTGCTTCGAGAAGAAGCTCCCTCTCGGGTCCCTCCGTTGTCCTCAGATGGGGACAGGATTCACTGTGAAACATGCAGAAGATGGTGGCCACTGCAGGCCACAGCTGTGATAGAAACTCTGATGCTAACAAGGATGATTTATCTTTGCAACGCAGGTGAAATGTAACGAACAGCCAAACCGAGTGGAGATTTATGAGAAGACAGTAGAAGTCCTGGAGCCAGAAGTCACCAAGCTTATGAAGTTCATGTATTTTCAGGTAAGTGCTCAAGGAGAGAGGCAAAAATAATTTATTACTTCAGTGGTAACTTATCCTAAGCAGAGCTGTGCTATCCTTGCCTGCCAGGCCAGCTTGGAGAGCCCCCCAGTAGTCCTCTTCCTTGCAGCCACCAGCAGATACCTGAGACCTGTTTGAAGGAAAACCTGTGTGTCCCTTGCTCAGCCCTGAAATCTTGCATACAAGTTGGGAATGAGCACACCTAAGCCCTCCACTATGTGGAGCTAATGGGTGGCACAGGCTCCTGCTTTTCAGGGATGTTGGCTGGTGGATGTTGAAGAGCTGTTTCTCCACCGGCCCCAGCACAGCTCGCTCTTCTGCTCTGCCCTCTGAAGCAAAGCCAGGAAAGCTGAGAGCTGGTGGTGCAGCTGGTGCCTGGGGTGGGATGCAGCCATGGAGCTGGACGCCCCCTCCTGTGCCAGCAGGAGCAGGGAGGTGCTCACAGCCCCCTAAACTCAGGGGGCAGCTGGCAAAACACCAAAGTTTAAATTTAGCAGTTGCTACACTTGAGGCGCTTGACAAAATAATACGCTTAGATCCCAACAGAGCAATGACCACATGGCAAACACAGAGCTGCTGTGGGCTCCAGGGACCTCTCCCCATCACCACCTGTGTTTATAACTGGCTGCAATTGGGTTTCACCATCATTTTTAGATTTTATGTCCTATGAGGTCCTTATGCCCCACCTAAAAAACCGAAGCTTCATTTTGCAGAACACGCCATGCCCGGGGCAGGCACAAATAGAAGGTTTGAGCTCCCTTCCAGCACTGCGGACGTTTGACTGCAGTGGTTTGTAACGCTGCTTTCTTCCATGGCAACAGTGAAGAGGGACCCTGGAGCCTCGATCCCCAGCAGAAACATGTTTTTGTTAAAGGAAGGAGGTGGTGGGTGTGTGGAGGAGGGTCCCTTCGGTGGCGTGGTGACTGCACACGAGCTGCTGCTGAGGTGACCCTGTCCCACTGCCTTCCAGCGCAAGGCCATCGAGCGGTTCTGCAGCGAGGTAAAGCGCCTGTGCCACGCTGAGAGGAGGAAGGACTTTGTCTCCGAGGCCTATCTCCTCACGCTGGGCAAGTTCATTAACATGTTTGCCGTCCTGGATGAGCTGAAGAACATGAAGTGCAGTGTCAAAAATGACCACTCCGCCTACAAAAGGTGAGAGAGGGCAAAGCAGTGGGACCAGGGACCAGACTGTGCCTGGTCTGCAAGGGATCGCCTGGTCATCCCAGCAGTGAGGTCAGGTGGACATTGGGAGGCTGAAGGCTGGGTGTCTGTGCTGTTGTAGGCTCTCTTCGTGAGTTTAGGCAAATCTCTGAGCCTCACTGTGTTTCGATTCCCTCTTGGTAAAACGAGAAAAGAGCAGAGCTGTACTGCAGGGGCACTCCGAGGCTGCTGCATTGCAGCTGCAGGTGGAAGAAGGAAGATGGGTGGTGAGAGTCTTGTGTTGGGTGAGTGGCCCTTGGTGATGTTGGATTTCTCCCTTCCAGAGCTGCCCAGTTTCTGCGGAAGATGGCAGACCCCCAGTCCATCCAGGAATCCCAGAACCTCTCCATGTTCCTGGCAAACCACAACCGCATCACACAGGCAGGTCCCTTTCCTCAGAACCTGTGGGTAGAGAGAGGCAACAGTCTCACCAGGGCTGAGAGTACTTCAGACAGGACTGTAGCAGTAGCTGCCTTGTTCATTGGGTCATTGCCCAGCTGATGATTTTTGGACCAGGGTGTATAATTCTAGCAGTATCTTCTTCTCATGGGTCATCCTGGGTGGCTTTGAAGGTATCTTTATGTCAAGACAAAGGTGAAGGTGTAAAAAATGCAAGAAGAGCTCTTGGGAGGGGTTTCTGCCAGAAACTCTTCCCCTGTTTTCCCCAGTAAATCCATCCAGCCCATCTCTGCAACTGCATGGGGACTGCAGGTCAGACCCAGGGCCCTCCACACTCCACAGGCTCTGTAGCTTCTGCTTGTTGGGCGAAATATTGCATAGAGACAGGAGAGAGTCAGAAAGTCTGCTTCTGAGGCACCTTTCTTTATGTCTCACTGTCTGGTGTTTGGCTGTTGTGATCAGTCTAAAGGGGAGAGCTGTCAGGCAGAGGGAGGGTTGTTCCTTACAGGTGGTACCATGAGGTCAATCTTCTGCTTGGAACTTAAGAAAAGCACACAGACGAGGGCTTGAAAAAACCTCTTATCATACTAGTCTTAAGACTTCAAATATGTTTCTCTCCTGGTTCCTGCTGTTCTTCTGTCCACACGGGTAACATGGCCCCTGTTGATGTTTTAGTGTCTGCACCAACAACTTGAGGTTATCCCTGGCTATGAGGAATTGCTGGCTGATATTGTCAACATCTGTGTGGATTACTATGAAAACAAGATGTATCTCACTCCCAGCGAGAAACACATGCTCTTAAAGGTGAGATTCGGCCATGCTTATGGGGCTGGATGCTTGCATAGTGTCACTTTTGGTTTAGTAAAATGAAATTCCCTCCCAGGACAATGTTTATCTTAATTTTCTTTATTTTTTGCTCCTTTGGGTTTACATGCATCCCTTCTCTGCAGGGCCAGCATCCTCTGGACACAGGGGTGGCTGTGCGATGGGAAGGCTCCCCGTGTGCAGCACCAAAGCTGCCTTCCTCCTGTTCCTCCTTCCCTTCTGATCGCTGTTACTTTGTCCCCTCTGCTGCAATACCTCAATCCTCCCATTTTCACTTCTTCATAGCTGAACAGGCTGGATGTGGCCATGAGTCAGAGATGTCCCACCCCAGTGCTCTGGAGTGTCACCTCTGTCAGGCAGTGCTATGAGTGGCTTCTCTTCCTGCTGTAACTTGGACCTTCTCCCATCATTTCTCTCTTGTCCTTTCTGGCCTTCTCCCATATTCCCATATAAAAACCTTCCTTTCTCCCTTTCCTCTGCTCTTCCCCATCTCCATCTCTATCTTTTCCCCCAGTCCTTCCCAAGGTTGCCAGCAGCTCTGCCTGCCTGGGACTAGGCATGTGTGTGGTGGTGGTCTCTAGCCGGTAGACGAGAGCACCAGTGGGTGCCCTGCATTCTCCACAGCTAGAAGGGGTTTTTCTGTTGTGCGTGGGTGTGTGGGATCACAGGCTTGACCTGGGTAACAGGACATGCCAAAATCACCGCCAACTTTGCAACCCTGAATTTTCTGCTTGATGCCCATTCCCAGCAATAATTCCCTGCAGAAGGCAGATCCTTCCATGTTTGGTTTGACTCTAAAGAGCCCTAGAGATGAACATGCCAAAGTATCTGCTTGGTTTGTATATTCTTCCTTACTGTAAGTCAGTTATTAAAGTCATTGCAGTCACTATTACCATAAGAATTTCATTACCACGCTATGAGTCAACCAAGGTTCTTTGAAGGATAATGTGTGTAATTTGAATATCTGTAATGATTTGTACTGAATTAAAGGAAAAAAATAGATCCAGGACAATATTTTAAATGTTTTCAATTCTTCTCTGGGAGTAAATGTTCGCCTTCGGGTGGAGAAGACTTTTGGGTTGTTGTTATGTGGGAAAGAGGAGGAACAAATTACCAGAGTGAGTGTCATGTGGTTTTGTATAGAAAACAATCCATCGTGTGTCCTCTGTCTACCGTGTACATCCTTGCAGATGCCTGCACATTTTATACAGGCTCCTCATGAGTGTCAGGTGGTATTGGAGCCCAAAGTGGTCTTTCCTTATGCTAAGTGGTGGAGAACTGTCTTTGACTTGTGCTGCTGACTTCATGCTAATGAAATCTAGCCTTTCTGTCTTCTCCAGGTGATGGGGTTTGGCCTGTATCTCATGGATGGGAATGTCAGCAACATTTACAAGTTGGACGCCAAGAAGAGAATCAACCTTAGCAAAATAGACAAATTCTTCAAGGTCAGTGACCTGTCTGGGTGAGGCTGGAGTTTATTGCAGACCAATGAATTAGGGACCTATACCATTGCTCATGCTGCCAGCAAAACCCAAACCACGGGAATCATTTACAGGTCCAAAAAACCCAAAGGGCTGAGAAATTATCTAGGCCAAGGGATGAGGAATGAGATGGCTGTGAACATGCATGGGCATAGAGGTGCAGCACAGGTGAGACAAGCGATGCTGGCCCTCAGTGCCAGCAAGGCTCTGGATGTGTGAGCAGTGCCTGGGGCTGGCTGTGCTCCCGCGGTGCTGGTGCTGGAACTGGTGGGAGCCCAGTGCCCTGCACACCCTTGCCGGGCAGCCGGCTGCCGCTGTGGCTCTGCCTGCTTCTTGCTGAGGGGTAAAGGATGGGGACGGCACATGGGAGGTCTGTTTGGTGGAAGGGGAAGGGTGTGCCAGGCGGACATCGCTTCTATCTCTTTGCACGTTTCTGGCGCAGGTTTGCAGTCTCCGGAGAAGCACCGTTATTTCAGGCCAGGGGCAAACCTGGCTGGTTTGCTGAGGTCTGGGCAGGTGATGGTTGCACTCTCCTTTCCCTCAGCGGGCTGCTGAGCTGAGGGGCAGGGGACACAGCTGGCCAGCCAATGTGTGACCTGGCAGTCTTACTTCATGTATAAACTGTGCTCCCCATAGGACAGAAAAAGCTTCTTGGGGAGCTTGTGTCAGCTGGAACTTGGAGATGCTCAGCAAGTTCCTCAGAGGGCTCACCTGGTGGTTTGATGAATCGTTTTTGTCTTAGCTGAGATCCAGGTTTTGGGGAAAGGCCTGCAAGAACTGGATGCTCCCCGTGACAGGGTGGGAAGCAGCCGTGCAGCCTCCCTCTGTCCATGCACATGTGCAGCTGAGTCCAGCCCAGGGCTGGTCCTCAGCTCGAGACCAGGCTGCAGTGCCCCAGGGCCACTCAGCACGAGAAGGGTTTGGGATAACCCTGTTGCTTCTGGTGTGTGCGCAAGCCACCAGCCACCGGTGGCAGATAGAGAGGGGGGCTGAGACCCCACACAGCACTGCCTGTGGCATTCGCAGGGGGAAATGACACCTTCTTTCCATTGCTTCTGTGCACAGGCTGCGTCTAGGAGGCATCTCAGGTTTGGGGCAGGTCAGCTGTAGGAGGCATGGTGGGATCTGGCAAGGGACAAATGTATTGGCAGCAAAGAATAACAGTATAGCGAGAGGACGACAGAATAACTTCCCAGATGGAGCAATTAGTTTTCCTTTAGACCTTGAGCAGTCCTTCTGAGATGGAAAGATTAGGTTTTGTTACTAATGTTTGCTCCACATCAGTGAAAATGAGAGGATGATGATTTCTGGGGGTCCGCAGAGTGCTCCTTCCCCATCAGCAGAGTGGCTTCTCACTGCTGCTTTACCAAGAGAGCTGCTGAGGAGCCTCAAAAACAAGGTCAGTGGTGGTGACAGGGTACAGGATGCCTCCCTGCTTATTGCCCCAGCTTGCAGTTATAGATGATGCACTGGATCTGAGCAAGGGGAGGGGATGGGTGAGCTTAGACAGCTGGTTTCATGAAAGGTTGACGTACCAGCTGCTGCATCCTCACCCTGACCAAGTGGGGACATATTTACCCCAGTTTGCATCATCTCCTGGAGACAGGTCTGAGAGCAGGGCTCAAACTCCCATGTAGGGAGCCACAGACAGACACCGTAACCTCATGGATGGGGCAATGATGAGGTGGTTGAATACCCTCCTCGCTGGGGAGACTGCTGAGGGCTGCAGCTCTGCAAAGATGATTTATCACGCCAGCCCTTGGAGTCTTCCGAGTTTTCCCTGGTTCAGCTTTGCTAATTCAACTGAATCTCAGTTTAAAACAAGCCCTCAGTGTGATCTGTAGCGTTTGGTCATCTTGGTGCATTCAAACAGATTTGCTGTTTATTGCAAAGTGCTGTGGGCCATCAGAGAATCAGGTAAAATATCTTCCATTGCATGGAATAACTTTCCCTTTCCAGCTTGTTTTCCATTTGCACTTCCCCAACATCTGCTCTGGTCTCACCTAATCAGTTAAGTACCACTCCAGACTATCAGATCTCAATAAGAAAAGGCCAACTACTCCTCTTACTACATCTGTTTATTGGCTTCTGATTAAATTTCTAGTGGATTGACCAGGAATTTGAGTAGTGAAAATGAACTACCCCTTCATTTAAACCTTTTATGAAAGCGCCACTGAGAATCCCTGATGACAGCATGGCACATCCTCCATGCAAGCCAGCCTGAGAAGAGAAGCATGTGATAATAGGACAGGGAGGGTGCCACTGTCATCCCTGAATTTTGGGGCAAGGCTTTTGTAGCTGGGTGAACTTGAAGCTTCATATCTTATTGAAGAGCTATTGGTAGCTCCTGGTTGAATTTTGTTTGCAGCTGAAAGCAGGGACCTGTCTAAGCTCGAGGTACGTTTTGTGCACTTTGCTTTTATTTCCCATCCAAATATTCCTGAGAGATAAAGGGCAATCAAGCCATGTGATATTGCAGGCAGCTGTTGCCTGTGTCTTTCCCTTCATGGAGAAGTTTTAAGACACATCACTGCAGCTGCAGTGCCAAAGTGCAGGCTGGGTCCCTGGGGAAAGATGCCACATCCCTGGCGGTCCCAGCAGCGGAGCAGCCTACAGCTCCCCTCTGAAGGGAGCCGCAGCAACTTGCTGCCAAAATACCAACGTGCTAGCTTTTCATCCCTCTGTTCTCTTGGAGGATTATGGTGGGAGGCAATAAGCCCTGCTCAAGAATACGCTTCTTTCTTTTTGTTGTAAAAAGAGCCTTTCCTCTGGCCGGTTTCAGCACTGAACCGGTCTGGCAATAACCAGCCTGGCATCTGCGAGTCCAGGGCTCCAGAGCACTCGCAGGGGGTGATTTTCCTCGCACAAAAAGCCTTGTGATCATTTTTGGTCGCTTCCTAGGTGTGAAATGACCCTGAGTCCAGGTTTGCACCTTGCTTTAAACAGCCTGACACTTTCCATAGCTTCGGAGACGCAGGATGCTGTGCCGTAGTCCCTTGTGTTGCGCTGGGGCCACGGGCTCGCTCTCCGCCGTGTTTCAACCATCTTTTGTTTTCTTTTCCAGCAGCTGCAGGTGGTTCCTTTATTCGGCGATATGCAGATAGAACTGGCCAGATACATTAAGACCAGTGCTCACTATGAGGAGAACAAATCCAAGTGAGTGCCTGCCATAATGTCTCTTGGCTTCTGTGTGTGTCCCGAAAGCCGTGGGAGCCGCAACTCTCCAGCGTGCGTGAGGTCTGTGCACGGGTACCCGTGTGTGTCCCTGTGAGGTGTGAGTCCTGGCGTGCCAGCTCTGTGTTCGCGTGTGTACCTCCCTGTCCCTGCATGGGAAGATGTCCTCGCCGGCCCCCGAGCACGTGCGTGTGCAGCGCGCGGGTGTGTGGGCCCGGCCGCTGAGTGCCTGGGAGGTGTGCGTGCCCGGAGGTGTGTGAGTGCGAGCAGCGTGTCCCTGCTCTGGAGAGATTTTAATCCACATTTTTCACCCCAGGGACAAAATCCTCCAGAGCGTGAACACGGCAGCGGGATCTCTCTTTGCAGTAGCCAGGGCGTCTCCTCTACTTCAAGCAGGTTTCGTGAAGAAGGGCAGCAAGAAGGAGGGTTGAACCAGGGGGTCAGATGCACTGGAAATGAATTAATATTGTGGGAGAAGGGCAGAAACGGAGTCTTTACGACAGTGCTCAGGGGTGTAAAGCCCTGCTTCCCAGCCTGGGTTCACAGACAGTTTGATGCTCCCGTCAGATGAATTTGCAAACCTTGTTTCAGATCACACCAGGCGTGTGCGAGGCCCCACTTGTCCTTGTAGCTTTGCCTGGTGCTCAGTTGTTGCTGGAAGAGTCAGTGTTAGGTTTGAATATCCTCGGGACGGTGTTTGCAACCACACGTAAGCAAAGCCTGTCTGAGCTGTCGGGCTGTAACCACTGATCACAGCCTGGCTTTCACCACCAAGTGGCCACTCACCCGTGGTACCGTCTTGCGTGGAAGTCAGATTTCCTGCAGTCTCATCTCTCTGCGTCTGTTTGCTCGTCCCCTGCCACCCCGGAGGGTCCGGCTTTTCTGCCCGCCGCGTGGCTCACCCGGGAACGGCTCTCCCCTGTCCTCCCAAAGGCTGGTTGAAAAGTGCCGATTGATTTTTTTCATGATAAATTTGAAAACAATGTGGCAAAACTTCCTGATCAAACGGTTTCGATTAAAATATTAAAAGTCTACAAAATGTAAATTTAAAAAATATTTTTGAAAACTCAATTTAAAAGGGAAAAATGATCTAAAAATATACACCTTTTTATTCCAAATATCCAGAAAGCACATTTCAACGAAACGTGTCAGCTTCATTCATTTTCTCATCTCAAAGCCAAGGTAGCCCGTGGGCCGTCCAGCTGTGCACAATTTTAATGTCTGTCTCGAAATCTGTCTTACCAGGTCTGTGTGCCGTACCTTACTAACCCGTGTTTCTTCCTCACTCGCTTGCTTTCCCAGCAAATTGCATGGGAGTCCCAACACTAAGTCTGCCGAGGTGGTTCCATATAATCCCCACATAATTCTTACTAATACTGTTTTTGTCACTTTCTTTCCCTCCCTGTCTCCGTGAAAGTGGAATTCATTGGTGTTTTTCCCGCATGGCGCTTTGTTTCCGCACTGTGGACTAGGTTGTGTGTGGCAGGGAGGGCTGGTGCAGCCCTGGCCATTCCGGCCAACCTGCCAATTGTCCGGTGGGGAGCACAGGACATTGAAACGGGTAAGAGCCAAGCGATGGGACTGTGGGAGGACGGATCTCGCAAGGGATGACATAGCCCAGCACTTCCAGGACCTTCTACCATCACAAATATTGGCAGCAAGTGCCTCGCAGTTAATTGTAGGAATATGTCTTCATGGCTATGTCCATATCAAAGGCAGGTTTCTCACCTTCCTTTTGTACAGCCAGTCTAGATTGGAGAAGATGACTATCTATCTTAAGATGGACAGTTATTTGGGCGAGGGGGGTGGGAGCAAGCTCTGAACTTTTATGTTGTGATGACAGAGTAGGACATGAGAGTCTCACTGACAGGCGTTTGCTTGCACAAAGCATTTTGGTGGAGCCATTCTGGTTCTACATCTGTGGCTAAGACAGTGTAGGAAAAAAGGGGATATGACTTCATATGACTGTGCCTTTGGAAGGGGAGCGCTGCCTTCGTTTAGGGCCCCATTTACACTGTTGCACGGTACCTGTGGCTCAATGCAAATGAAAATCTAGTTCATTCAATCATTTTCTGCTCGTCATTTATACTCGGGGTGGTTCGCTGAGCTGGTAGTGTGAACCAGAACCAAAAACAGAGTGGGAGGGATATTTCCTTGCTGGCCCCTTGGAGGGTCTTTCCTTGCAGAAGGCAGCCCTGGAGGGATGACCTCTAAGGGGATGATTATCCTTCAGTTTAGCAGAAAGGATGCAGACGATGCCAAGGCTCTGCAGTTCATCCTTCTCTGAAAGCTTGTCAAATGGTGGCCTGGGAAATAGCCACCTCTGCCATGGGGGTAGGTGAGCCTAACATGGAGAGCAGCCTTCAGGGTGGATGGAGCAGAGACCTTCAGGCCGAAAGGTGAGGCAAGCAACCCTCTGTGATATCACCTCTGGAAAACCTCACATGCTCAGGGGACATGAGAGAGAAGACATGGTCTGACATTTGCCCTGAAGGTGGCATGTCCTGAGCATGTTGAAGTGAAGAGAGCAGTTGAGTGCAGGGCTTTGTCCCTGGGGGTGTTTGAGTGGAGCCCTGGGTCCTGTCCTTGAAACCATTGCTCTTTTGCCCAGGTGGACGTGCACTCAGAGCAGCATAAGTCCCCAGTACAACATCTGTGAGCAGATGGTCCAGATCCGAGATGACCACATCCGCTTCATCTCAGAGCTCGCTCGCTACAGCAACAGTGAGGTAAGCTCAGGCTCGTTAGACAGGCAAGGCTGCGAGAGAACAAGTGTGGCAGGAGCACGGTCTGCCAAGGCCAGTGTTGAGGGAAGAAGAAGGACATGAGCGGAACAAACCACTTCTCGATTCAGCAATAAAAAAGCAAGTTGTGAAAGGCCCCTGCAAAACCATGTGCCCTGGAATATCTACTGCAAAAGCTTCTACTCTTCAGCCACAGCTCGGTTAAAATAAGACGTAGAAAAAATTGTCCAACTAAATGTTTATTGTCAGCCAGGTGGCAGAACACCCATGTCTTGCAAATGGGTCTTTTCTATTACACAAAGCTATTGGTCAGGGCTTCCAAGAAAGTTCATGAGGACATCTCTGCTCTTTCCATTACTGAATCCGGGAGCCCTCTCTGATGTGATTGTGACTGCTTTTTGCAAATGTCTGATCCTCATTCATCACTGTTAGTTTAATGAATTGTTAGCATTCTCAGTCCTTTCTGGCATTTGTAAGTGCTTATTTGAACTTTTAAGTCAGTAAAGGACTCTCAAGGATTTCAGTAGTATTAACCATCGCAAAGGAATGAAAACAGTCAGTTATTTGCTCTGAGGTGACAGGTCAGACTCATTTTTCTGTAGGAAATAAATTGACTGCCTGGGTAAAAAAAGCCTTGCCAAGTTATCCCCCTTTTCCTGAGGGACAGCATATGCACTGCGCAATTTTAGCTTGATCATAAGGTCACGGTGAATTCATTTCATCTGGGATTTGAGAGAGAGATCTGTGGCTGCTGTTTGGCTCAGCGAAGCCTCTGCAGCAAGTTGCTGAGTCTGGCCTTGATGTGATGTGATGTCCTCCAGGTGGTCACTGGCTCAGGACTAGACAGCCAGAAATCAGACGAAGAGTACAGGGAGCTCTTTGATCTCGCTTTACGAGGACTGCAGCTTCTGTCCAAGTGGAGTGCCCACGTCATGGAAGTGGTGAGTGCATCCGTGGAAGTGGTGAGTGTGTAACGTCCCCCTCTCCCCAGGTGAGCGTGAGTGTTTTAACATGGCATGTAACATAGACTGTGGAAAGGTGAGCTTGCTTTCATGCCGCCTAACTTTACGCCATTAACAAACACACTAAGATCAGGCAGCTGATGACCCTGGAGACCCTCTGTACCACATGGAGAGGTTGATCATCTCACCCTGGAGCTGAGCCGCCCTTTGCAGGTGCTGGGGTGTCCCCACTGATGTTAGAGGGTGACTGGGTGACTTTTAACTGAACACCTCGGTTAAGTACTGATAGCAGATTGGGATGAGTCTGGGCCTTGAGCAACTAAAACTGTAATTCAAATGATGATGGAAATTCTTAATTTGGAAAATTTCGACCACATCTCAACACAAGTCCATGGATGTCAAAAGCCCAATATGACTGGCAACCTCCCAAATAAACAAAACCAACGGTCAGTGCAGTGATAATAAAGCCAGGAAGAAGCAGAGATTCTGCTCCCAAAGTAATGTCAAACAACTGTAGTAATGTCTAGGGAGTGTTTTGCTGGTGCAGGGCCCTCTTTAGTCCTTCCGGCCTGGCTTCTTACTCATTGCAGTGTTGACAGTGTCCCTTTCCATCTTCTAGTACTCCTGGAAGCTGGTTCATCCCACAGATAAGTTCTGTAACAAGGATTGCCCAGGAACAGCAGAAGAGTATGAGAGAGCCACCCGGTACAACTACACCAGTGAAGAGAAGTTTGCCTTTGTGGAGGTAGGTGCTAGCCGCACAAGAGTAAGAACCATCCAGGGCTGGATTCCTGTCCATGTTCCTCAGGCCAGGGGAAGAGGAGGGAAGGGCATCTCACCTTGCTCATGTTCCTCAGCAGGTTCCTCATCCCTGTGGCCCACAGGTGACCAGAATTAAGGGACACATTAAGTTCTTAGGAGCTCCTAATGGGGTATAAACACTGCACCAGTGCATGACTGGAGCAATTCTCTTATTTTCCTGATCCTGCTCTTCTTATGCTATGTTTGTGTGCTGGAGAAATGCAGAGGTGAATCCCTGTTCTCTTAATATTGCTGTATGAAGCTCTTCCTGACCTGACAAGGGGATTCAGGGTTCCTGAAAAGAAAAAAGTGGGGGGGCTAGCAGAGCAGCATGATCTGGAGCAAGATCAGGAGCTACATCTAGGCGCTGTGCAAACATGAGATCCTCAGCCAGTCCCCAGGACCCGTCAACTCTCAGTCTGGTTGTCCATGGACAGTGGGAACAGTCCTCCAAGCCTGGCTGTGGGAGGCCCTCATACCTTTATCTTGCCTTTCACAGTCCAAGGTGGTTTGAATACTGACTTCATTTTTGTGGTTCACTTCGTCCTGGGAATTGTCAGTGTACTCTTGTACGAGGAAGACTGTGCCCTGGTGCAGATGCAGGTCTGTGCAAACCGCACAGCTGCACCCACATGTGGAGGATGTGCAGTTTCCTGGGATTATGTGTTATTAAAGGTATCAAGAGATCAGGCAGGAGCGGAAGGAGAGCCTGCCAAGGGACAGAGGCCACGCGCAAGAAACTGGTAGTGTAAATGCTCTCCTCAGCTTGTTGTGATCCATAAAGCAACTAACATAAAAAAAAAATCAGCCACCTAATTACTGGACCTAAGTTACTTGAGTGGAATTAATTTAGTCCCAAATTCTCTTAATGTTGGATTTATGGACCTCTCTGTACAATGGAAAAATAGCGAACACATCTGGTTTTAATTTTTGCCTCAGGTAATTGCCATGATCAAAGGTCTGCAAGTGCTGATGGGCCGGATGGAAAGTGTCTTTAACCAAGCCATCCGCAACACTATCTATGCAGCCCTGCAGGACTTTGCCCAGGTGACCCTGCGAGAGCCACTCAGGCAGGCAGTCAGGAAGAAGAAGAATGTCCTGATCAGGTTGGTCTGTCCTTCTTGAATGTAATACAAAGCCCATGTATTTATTTGTGTAACACATTTGTACTATATAAGCATGTGGCCCTGCATAGACCTCATACATACCTTGGCCAGCAACTCTTTCCAAGGTAACTTTTGGGCATGACTCCCCCAATAACAACAGTGTATGTCCCCACCTCAGATACTTTTCATCCTGTATCTACACAGCAGTGAATATTTTCATCTTGAACTAGAATCAAGCTTAAGCATTACTTTCCCTCTCCCACCCACTCTAGTGTCCTTCAGGCAATTCGGAAGACAATCTGTGACTGGGAGGGAGGTCGAGAGCCTCCAAATGACCCTTGCCTGAGAGGTGAGAAAGATCCTAAAGGTGGATTCGATATTAAAGTCCCACGACGAGCAGTAGGACCGTCAAGTACTCAGGTATGCATATACCCATCTCCTGTGTTAGGGAATTAGTGGTCTTACAGCCATGTAGGAGTCTCCCATCCAGTGGTTTAGCAGCTGTTTCCATGGTCTCTTCCACAAAGTCTTCACACTGTTGTGTGTTAAATGTTGCTTTGGTGCCTACTTTGTTTTATAGTTCCCAAAGCCTCCTTTTTTAGGGGTGTAGGGATTATGGGTGCAGAGAGTAGAAGGTTATTTTGTGTTGCAGAGCACCGTGTCTGCGTGTGGTGGTGTCTCAATGGAGAGGTAATAACCGCATGTCAACTTCCTTCCAAAGCTTTACATGGTGCGGACCATGCTGGAGTCCCTCATAGCAGACAAGAGTGGCTCAAAGAAGACTTTGAGGAGCAGCTTGGATGGGCCGATAGTCTTGGCCATTGAGGAGTTCCACAAGCAGTCCTTCTTCTTCACCCACCTTCTCAACATCAGTGGTGAGGTTATGGCAGGGGGAGGCTTGAATCCAACTCTTGCATGCTCAGAAAGGGAGAGGTAGATCAGCTTTGCTCCTCATTGACCTATGCAGAAGATTTTCCTTGATTTTTCCTTAATGTCCTATTTCTGCCTGATTCAGGCCTATTTCTAAGTAGTAATCATGTGAACAGGAATGAGTCAGCAATAGTAAATAGCCACAAGTGGCAGTTTAGTTTCTAGGACTGGAGTTTTCTTTCTCCAAAGACAAACTACTTAGCCACTGGGCACAAAAGACATCTTCCAGAGTAAATCTGAGCCATTGAAATGTTCTCCCTGGAGCCTAGAGCAAAGGGAATGATCCCTTCGTTCTTCTTCCATTACTGAGTACTCAGACAGCACAGACATGGTCTGGGTTTAAAAACAAAGACATTCCAGAAAAACATTCCACACCCAAAACCAGTCCGATACGAGGCTGCAGCAGCTGCCTCTTGCACACTTCCCTCGCTGCTGTCCCCATGGGGGTAACATGGGTGCCCTCCCACTGGGGGGATCTCCTCTGTTTCAGAAGCGCTGCAGCAGTGCTGCGACCTGTCCCAGCTCTGGTTTCGGGAGTTCTTCCTGGAGCTGACCATGGGCCGCCGCATCCAGTTCCCCATCGAAATGTCCATGCCCTGGATCCTCACAGACCATATTCTGGAAACCAAAGAACCCTCCATGATGGAGTAAGAGCTGATGAGCTGTGGCTTGGGATTTTGTTGTGGAGAAGGGTAGGCTGGTGATGAACAGTCTTTTTTGACGTGGGAGGGAAAATAGATGTTTCTTGACTTGCTGTCACATGAATGTGTGCTGTATGAATACCTCGTTAGCAGACGCACATGGGTGGCTTCCTGGCACCGGCACACACTTATGCATCATAAACCAGCAGTTGGCAATGACTGCTCTATTCAGGTGTGGGCACAACTTGGTGGTACCATCATTGGCATGCAGCAGTCCAACAGCACGTGCAACCAAAGGGATGTGGGCCCTGGCTAAGGCACCTAATGACTTTTTTTATATATGTATACATGAGAAATGAGAGGAATTGCTGTTATGCAAGTGAAATTATGTTCATAATCCTCATTAGGAAAACTTTGGTTTCCATTTTACGGCCATTGTCAGGGCACTCTGTGGAGTGAGGGCAGCATGAAAGCTTTTTTAAGGGCAGAGATGGAGCAAGTGTTGATTGAACAAGTCACAGCTCAGATCCAGATGTGTTCTAGCTGCTTTCAGCAACTCTACAATAGGGAGCAAGAGGAAGGATTTGAGGGGCTGGAGTGAGTGGAGATTATAGGGGTGAAGTAGAGAAAAGCAAGCACTGAGCCAGGCACATGTCCTGGCTGCCACAAGGTTAATTTAAGACATGATCTGTCTTCTTGACCTCAGGTATGTACTGTACCCCTTGGACCTCTATAATGACAGCGCATACTATGCCTTGACCAAGTTCAAAAAGCAGTTCCTATACGATGAAATTGAAGCTGAAGTAAGTTCTCTTCATCTTTATTGTATGGAAAAACGCTCACTGGGGTCACATTGCCCTGCTTGACAGCCCCACCCAGCAGTTCATTGAATTCATTATAGGCATCTCCTGAAAAAAAAAACCCTATCAGACTGAGAAGTTTTCAAAAGATCAGAATTTCCAGAGAGCCTACAGACTCTGCTGATTAAGGTCTTCAGCTCAGCAGTACCCATGGGGAACAGCAGAGGCCAAAAGCTGTCAAACACTAGGGGCATGGAAGAGGCTGTCTGATGGGCAGAGGGTTATGAGACATCAGAAGAAAAGGAAAAACTTGAGATCCCTGAGACAAAGGGATGATTGGGGATGGGGAACTGGGACCTGTAAGAACATACAGAAACTATAAGAGAGAAATGTATCTACAATTTTCTGCTTACCTTTAGCATGTGAGAGCTACAGTGGGATTTTTAGTTAGTGTGATGTATGTGTATGTATTAAATTAGAGCTCTGTATCGAGTTGTATTGATCTTGCATGATAGAAAGGAGCTGCCCTGTGTTGGTGACTCCCTCACGATGTCTTGTTTTTTTCTTCCTCAGGTGAATTTGTGCTTTGATCAATTTGTGTACAAGCTGGCAGATCAGATCTTTGCCTATTATAAAGCGATGGCTGGCAGGTAGGAGAACCCGACTGCTGCTGCTGAGTGATGATATTGCTGCATCCAAATTGCTGTTAACCAAAAGGTTCCCCTCAGGGAGTAGCCACCATGGGTAGACATAACAAAATAGATCATCCCTGTCCCACAGAGCTGGCTGTCCGTGTCAGACCAGTGTAGATGGGGAAAATAAATGAATGGTGGCAAGGAGACAGTGTTAAAAGTGAAAAAATAGTAATTGGCATCCTAAGTAGCTGTCTGATTACAATTTGTGAGAGCAGCAGCAAAGCAAACCGAGCCTATTGAAGACATGTCCTCCCTTGACCTCTGTTTGTGTACCAGGCAGATGAGGAGTAGAAGCCTCCCATCTCTAAAAAATGGGAACATCACTTGTCCTCACTCTAGTAAAGCAGCAGGACTTGTAAAGGCTGGAAGGGTGCTCAGTATCTGAGGTCACACATCAGAGCAGCTGACTGTAGGACTTCTGCGGAGTGGCTTGCTCCTTGTGGGGACATAGGCCGTTTGTGACATTTCCTTCTAACCATTTAAAGAACATAGGTGAACTCTACTGACAGCCCTCTTCTCATGTCCCCAAAGCTGGACTAAGTCTTCAGTGTAACTCTGCAAGGAGTTTTGTCTCTAGATCACACTTGGCCTTAGAGAAGGGCGAGCAATCACCATCACCAACCAAATGTTCCCACAGCAGTTCTTCAAGGAGGTAGCACACCAGTACCTGGCACTAGTGACATCTTTCAGCACAATCTTTTATATTTTTGAATGTTTTAGCCATAAAAGCCAAGAACAGTGGACAACAGCAATGGCAGGCCCCAGATAACAACTGCTGCTCTGTGATTTAGTGGTGTAAGCAGAGTTATTAGTGTGTGGAAATGTCTTGGCATTCAGAGCAGGATGAAGGAAGAATGAAGACAACTCTGGGAAAGATCCAGAAAGAAGCTGATAGTGTGTGTTTCTTTTTTCCTGACACTGCTTCCTTTTTTCAGTGTTTTATTGGACAAACGTTTCCGGGCTGAATGTAAGAATTACGGGGTGATTATTCCATACCCACCATCCAACCGCTACGAAACACTGCTCAAGCAGAGGCATGTCCAGGTACAGCGCCAGCAGTAGACTCATAGCTCTTGGTCTATTATAGTTTTGTTGGTGGGTGGCATCCTAGTGCTGGGCTCAGTTGGGGTTGGTCCTGGAATGAGAAGGGCTGAACCTTTTTCTGAGACACCGCACTCATGCATGGGGCCCAAGGGGAAAATCAGTTACGCTCCACATTTCCCTCCTTCCTTCTTAAGTAATGGTAAACTCAGACAAGGCGTTTGCATCACCACTTTCACATTTAAGCAGATTTGGATGTCCTAGTGCTGGGCTCAGTTGGGGTTGGTCCTGGAATGAGAAGGGCTGAACCTTTTTCTGAGACACCGCACTCATGCATGGGGCCCAAGGGGAAAATCAGTTACGCTCCACATTTCCCTCCTTCCTTCTTAAGTAATGGTAAACTCAGACAAGGCGTTTGCATCACCACTTTCACATTTAAGCAGATTTGGATGTTTGGCTTTAATTTGCGTCTGTTAAAAAAAAAAAAAAAAATAAAGTACCTTTTCCCCATCTGTATATAACATGCAAATATATTCTCTTCTTTTCCCAGTTGCTGGGTAGATCAATTGACCTGAACAGGCTCATTACCCAGCGTATCTCAGCAGCGATGTACAAATCGTTAGACCAGGCCATTAGCCGCTTTGAGAGTGAGGACCTGACATCCATAGTGGTAAGAACTGTTAATGACTGAGCGTATGAATAGAGAGAATAATACACTGCTATGGATACACAGTCAACTGTCTTCTGCTTCAAGTCCCACCTACAGTAGGTTTCAGCCAGCCATGTATCCTCCTTTAGGCTGCTGAGTCTCTACTATTTCTATTTATGCAGCTTTAATTGCGTTGTTATTGGGCCATTACGTATCTGTGTAAATCACAAGGTGACAGTCAGCAGTTAGATTTTGCAGAGCTCATAGAAGAGAGTCCTGTGATCTGAGAGAAGGAAACCTTGACTTTTAATTCCCCCTGTTGGATGAAGGTGGCTGAAGCATCGTTTGTGTGTGTGCAGGATTTGCTGCCTTTGATATGTTACAGAAGCATCAGAGTCAAGTAGTGTAAAATTACCAGTTTCCACCTCTGAAGGATTCTGATGCGAAAGCCAGCCACTGCTCAGTGGGGAACAAATTAATTTTGCTTACTGTAGGTTTAGGAGATACTGGACCAGGACCCCTTGAGTAGAAGTGCAATTGGCCTCGGCCGCTGAGTTAAATTGATGTCTGTAGCATTGCTACATCTTCACCTGGAAAATTCTGTGTGGGTGTGGATATACAATCATTCCCCTGGCAATTAAATCAGCTGTTTCTATTGTCATCTTGGTAATGTTGCGTTTGCTGCTGCTTTATGTGCTGCAGGAGCTGGAGTGGCTCTTGGAAATAAATCGCCTGACTCACAGGTTGCTGTGCAAGCACATGACTTTGGACAGCTTTGATGCCATGTTCCGGGAGGCCAACCACAACGTCTCCGCGCCCTATGGGCGCATCACCCTCCACGTCTTCTGGGAGCTCAACTTTGACTTTCTACCCAACTACTGCTACAATGGATCTACCAACAGGTGAGGAGAAAAGGCAAAAGGCAGGGGGCACCTGGAGACCCTGCTTTCCTTTTCAAAATGTCAAACCTGCCACATAAAATTTGTGTGCATTGTGGTGAGGTTTTCATTCCCTATGGAATGCAAGAGTTACAGTTAAAATGAAGTTAAAGCCTGCCAGCTCCCCTTGGCCGTGAAAATGTTAGTAACAAATTCAAGCAGCAATGTTGGACAGTGACTGCAAGCAACTGAGCGGGGTTGGTTTAGAGAGTTGGTTTACTGAGCAGCAGAGCTGTGGTAGCTACTCATATATGGGTTTCTTGCCTGCCCCAAATGAGAAGAAACCCCACTTTTGGTAGGTTAGGCTGACATGGTTTACAGCACCAGTAGATTGGGGCAGGAGTTTATATTCCAGTTCGTGTAGCTCAGGTGATGAATTGCTAATTAGTCCACAACTGCAGCTCATCCCAGACTGTGCCCTACCTGCACTCAGCACAATTAACCGGGCTCTCCACTTTGCTCCCCATCTCCTGTGCCCACCACAGGTTTGTGAGGACAGCAATCCCAAACACACAGGAACCCCAGCGGGACAAGCCAGCCAATGTTCAGCCGTATTACCTCTATGGATCCAAGGTCAGTAAATGAGCCACAACAGCCAAAAGAGATGTTGGAAGTATTTATTTAGGAAGAAAAGAAATGCAAGAACTAGTTCATTAACAGAATGGCTGGTGCAAATGTGCAGGGTTGTATTGCTGTGTGAAACCAAAAAGCCATGCAAGAAGCAGATTCAGTGTGCTTTCGCTATTGCTTTCCCATATTCTTCTCCATAACGTGCCTGTGTTAGGGGATGCTGACACTGCTCTGTGCTTGGTGTTGGCACTGAGACCAAGTCCCATCCAGATGTTCAGGGAGGAGAGCAAGCTGGAGCTCCAAAGCAGTGCTCCTCCCTGAGGAAGGTACCACTTCAGGAATCCCATTTGTAGTTCAAAATGGGAATTACTAAAATACTTTGTAAGTACAAATAGAGACTACTTAACACTGACAAAAAGCTCTTTTGTCAGGCTGCGATGACTGCTTATACAGGCATTGTGAGGGCTTGGGGGTGTTGCTAGTGGAGGATCAAGTGTGAAACTACTTGAGCAGAGTTTATTTCTTGTGCACGTTGACTGATGACTGTGAAGTGAACCTACAGCACTGATGCAGATGAGCTAGTGACACTGCAGTCAGCCAGGCCTGGCCATTCCCAGAGAGCTGACCTCGTTTGTTTTTAAAAAACACTCAGCAAATGAGAATATTTTTGTCACTTGACAAAAATCTTTCTCCCTGCAACCCATGTCCTCACTTCATGTTTTACCCTGGAATAGACAGTCCCTGTGGACATATGGACAGTCCTGTTGGCAAGAGCTGGGAAAGAGCAGCACGAACCAAACCTCTAAGCAGGGTCTCCCATTATTTTGCTCTCATTGAAGGCCGTGTTGCGGCAAGACGGCCCTTTTATCGTCGCTGGTTTTATAGGAAAAAAAGCAGTGGGGGGACCTATATGGACTCTCCCTCATGAAACTGGAGCTCCTCATTAGCACAGTGGTCATGGGGACTTCCAGAAGCTCCTCTCTCAGTCCGTCATTCAGTGGACCCTCCGGCGAGCTGCTGCTTTCGCCCACTTCTTCGGGGCTGGCGTCTGGATGCTTCAGCCTCGCAGCCCGGTGGCACCGTGCAGACCAGAACTGCAGGCAGCCGTAGGCCAGGAGAGCAATGAAGCAGAGGAGCAGCAGGCTGCTCCCCAGCCACATGGAGGTGGTAGGTTCATGCTTAGAGCCACCGAAAACCAGAGGGGTTTTGTCCAGAGTGTGGAACGTGGTGCAGTGGTTGCTGGAGGGGTAAGAGTTCTTGCACGTGATGCAGAGGACGTAGATGGTGGATGGTGTGAGTTGGTGGAGGACGAGGGAGCTGAGGGGGTGAGGAACTCGCTCCTCACGGTGGAAGTTTTGGCGTAAATAGCCGGCGAAGACACTGTTCCAGTTGGGGCGGTACATGACATGGTAGTAGTTCTCTGGACAGGGGTTGTTCATGGCCCAGGAGACGGTGGCACTGGTGTAAGTGATGTTGTGCACTTCGATGTTCATCGTGCCCCTGTAACCAGATGCAGGGAGAGGCTGAGTTTCCCGAATCGTGTACAGGCTCAAAGGCCACTGACATCAGTGAAGTCTTTCCACCAGCTTTACTGGCCCTTAGATTAGACTCAGGACTATGCCTGGGTAGCTTGGATTAGATGCTAGGTCTTAGATGGCTAAAATTACAGAAGATGAGTCCTGCTGGTGCTCAGACTACTTTATCACTCTGTTTCATGAACAAAAACCCCAACTGGGACATAGGGTGTACTTTATGCTCTAGTTAGATTTTTTTTAAAAAAAGTCGTCTTTTTGACTGGCTGTCTGTGTAGGAAGCTTTTTTAGCTTTTTTGTTTCTCATTGAATAGAAAGGATACTGCAAATGTGATTAACATAAACTGATCATTCAGCTAGCTACAGCTTGCCTTGCAGAGCTTCCAAGAGATATTTTCATTTTACACAGCTTTTAAAATAGCAGTTAATAATTATTAATTTACTGGTTTAAGCTGTTGCTGCATTTTCTGTACCTAAGTTGTTGCTTAATAGAGTATAAACTCCTTCTGTTCCTGCAGCATCTCACACTGTAATATCAGGATCTGAAATGTGAAATCTGAAGGCTGGTGAAATATAAAATCAGTGCCTTTAGGGAAGTACAAATATATCAATAATAAATACAAAGCTCTCCCCCAGACAAAAGACACTGACCGCTAAGGAACTATTGTTAAACAACAGCCACAAATCACTTCAGTACCTCACTCCTCTAGATCCCTAGAGCGTTCTCGGAGCCTCGTTGGAGGGTTCTCTCTCCCAACTGGCCGAGGACTCTGAGCAGCACCTCCATGCGATAGACCTGGTTTCTTTTTTTCCTTCTTCATCTCTTAATATAACTGACTTTCCTTTAGTTCACTCAGGCAGCAGCTCATTTAACACCTGTTTTAACCATGCTTGGGTGACGAGCAGAACAGCACACGCGCCCACCGCTGAGCCCTCCCAGAGCCACAGGCAGCCGCTTCCCTCCCCGCCGGGTCCGCGGTGGCCCGTCGGTGCTGGTGAGCCCCGTGGCCACGGGCAGGCAGCGCCTTCCCCTCTTCCCACCGCTCGCCTCCCTCCTGCCTCTGCTAAATCCCTTCCCCACACACTGCTCATATACCCGTCCGGGGCTCCGTCATCTCTCACCATAGCAACCAATAGGAAAGGATGGGCAGGCATCTTCGAGTGATTTGGGAATGTTATCACTAAAAGCTTTTGCCTGGGAGAAGTATGTGTCGCTGAGGCAGAAAAAACAAGCCAGGTAATTTTGTTTGCTGGCTTGATTGGGTTGGTTGGGGTTTTCTTTTTTTCCCCTGTCCACAGTCCCCCAGCAAGACCATCACTGCACCCCAGCGGGGTCTGGGCTTAGAGACATGATGGCACATGATACGAAATCCGGGATCCTGGCCTGCAGCACACACTGATAGTTTAGCACTCAGGGGCTTTGTCTTTAATTCTATGATTTCTTGCACATGTACACTACTGATTTAAGCCAAAGCCAGTGAGCAGTGGATTTTCATCCTTGATGCTGCAGCAATGTCCATTAGCTTTTTAATATTTTCTAAGCTGTGTGATGGGAGTAGGAGCTGAGTTTTCAAAGCCTGCTTAACTCCTGTGGGGTTAAGACAGGCTCTTCTCTGAATACCCCTGCCTTATAGACAACGTGGGGATGTCCCTTTGCAGGCTGGGGAGAGGGCAGGAGGGAGAGGCAAAGCCAGGATCAGCGGTGTCTGGGGGAGCAGCCTGAGTCTGTGGTCAGGAGGGGACCGATGTAGCACCGGGGACAGACATGGCACTGGGCCTGGTGAGGAGAGGCTCTGAACAAGGGACTCGCTGCTCTCTGAAGCCAAAATGTGTTCGAGAGAGGAACTTTCCCAGAAGAAATGTTGATTCTGGGTTTGGAGTTACTCATTCCATGTTGTTCCTGGAAGGGTGCTTGCAACTTTTCGAAGATCTTCTAAATATCAACAGTGATGAGATGATGAAAACTGCATCAGGAGGGGCTATTATAAGCCCAGGGAGTTTAGGTCTGACCCTTGCTTTTGATTTACATTTTGCAGTTCTGGATGTTTTGGCTTTGTCTTCCAAGATCTGTATTCCCTTCTGTCTCTGTGAGTGAGCTGCAGCTGCCAGTGAACCGAAAACTAGGAGCAGAGATGAAAATAATTATGGGCAGGGATGGAAATGAAAGTGCTCCCAGGTGGCTTCCCGCCATTTACATGGCTCGGTCCTGCTTACAGGAGCAGGGGTATAGAGAGCTCCCAGCTGGCCCCATGCTGTGAGTAAAGCACATCCTTGCCTGCAGGGAGGGAGCTGAGGGTACAAATCCGTGCTTCAGAAAGGTGGATTATGCAAGATGGCAATGTTTTTGTGAGAGAACTGCTTTTTTTATGGCACTTGGGCTGTTGAGTTTATCAGTGTTCAGAGTTGCTTTGAAATGAAATGTCAGTTGTTCACGAATAAGATGTGTTAGCAGGAAGAGAGGGAATGGGCATAGCTGGATTAGGCCAGCAAAGGGTCCTGCTGACCTTTCTGTGTGCAGTGATCAATCCCACTAGCTCAAAGGAACCCACAGCAAAGTTGGTATTACCTGCTCCCAGAATCAAGCTTGCACCAGTTTACACTGGTGATGAGCTTGAGATTCTCATTTCCCAGGATGAGACGATGACAAAACCATGCCAGTGCCAGGACTGCTCCAGCACTGGTGTTCCCCATATCTGCAGGTGGACCCGGCCGTGGCACTGCCTGGGACCCCTTGCTCCTCATCATAGGATGCAAACCACAGGCGGCACGCTCCAGTGGCCAGCAGAAACTGAGCCATTTTCTGCCATTCAGCCACTTATAAAATGAGGCTGGTTGCCAAGTCTACAAAGAAGCTGCCAAATTACCACCAACACACTACTTACTGCTCACTAATCACTTCTTAGCTCTGTAAATGCTTTAGATTGGGCTTCATTTATGTATTTTCATGAGTGCTTCTTCATGACACTGCTGGACCCAGGGTCACACCAGACTCATTGGAAATCCCTGGTTCACTCCCCTGGTTGAATTTGCCCCCCACTTTCTAATGAGCGTGCAGGCAGGTATAATCTGTGCACGCTACCGGCACTTGCAAAAATAGTTACAAGCATGCAAACGGGATGGAGCCGCTCTATTTTCTGCTGCCGTGTCTGCAGCAGCAGCAGCACAAAGGCACTAAGGAGCTGTGGTTGCTTGGG